>NW_024068670.1:0-112185 GCF_009389715.1 Phoenix dactylifera
AGCATCCTAAAAAGCAGATAACAAAAACCAAAAGCAGCATCCAATGTCACTGCTGCATTTTATTTTATTTGTTGCAATTTAAACAAAGGAGCATCCTTGCAAGATATCTCATAAAATGGTTCGCTGATAGAGAGGTAGAGCTCCCAATGCCTCTCGTTCTCCCCTCTCCTGTTTCACCTGCAACAAATAAAAGTGACCATTAGTAGCATAAACTTAAGCTGGAAAAAATAGTAGACTCAGTGGTTTAAAAAGTCATTCATCAGATACTCCATTTATATCAGTCAAATGCACCACATGCCAATTGCTAGAATTAAGTACCATAATCCAAAGGAAATTTGGTGATGTCCAGACTGTTACAATCAAATTCTGATGACAATTTCAGATATAATGCCATGTTGATCAAAGGTTGGGTCTTCATGATGTCACAAAAAAAAATAACAGTGATTCCAGTTGTTGAAGATGAAAAGACTAGTGTGAAGAAAGAGTGAATAGACTAGAGATGGGGGTGAAAGAGGTAGAAACCATTTGGTTCGTAGTTGGAAGAGAAAGGCTTTTCTTTGCCATGAATCCAGCATGTGCAAGCAAATGAAGGACTACCTAATGGATGCATGTGACTCCATCAGTTGGTGATGGAATGAGATTTAGTAATAGAAATGGATATTATATATATTTTTTCGATTGCATTTCTTATTTCTTTCTCAAGAAGAGAGAGCAAGAAGCGCACATCACCAAATAGGGAATGCATTAAACTCATTTCTTTTTATCAGACTCAATGGAAAGGTCTGGTAGGCATACCTCAACCTGTGCACTGAATTTTAATAGTAGCGAAACCAAAGCACTTTGCTTACATGAAACACAGACTAATGCCAGTTTTGGGTGAATATATATATATATATATACATATAATAAGCATAGAATATAGCTAGACATAGTTAATGCAGCATCTTATGCAATGTTTTCAGAAAAGGCGATACCAAATATAATAAGAATATAATCTATTTGTTGTTATATTAATATAATCAAATATAAAGAACATTAAGCACACCAAGTTTTCAAATTGACTGGCCATATGTTCATCTAGAAGGCTCAGCAAATTAAATGGATACGTCAATGCTACAAAACTTTCAAACAGCTCATCATTAGAATTAGAATTTACAGTAAAAATCTGTATAAACTACATAATGCAACTCCAATAAATAGGCAGAGAAGCAAAAAAGGTTGTCCACCTAGAAGGTTTGAAGAGGCCATTTGCAGAAGGATATCATCCACGTCACATAAACAAAAATTCCGAGTTACTGCCAGAAGCTGATTGAAAACAACTCGAGGTAAAATTTGCTCATAGAAACACTTACCAGAGCCAACATGTCTTTAAGATAGCTTCTAAATGGTGCCTGCAATGCCTGCAAAGACCGAAAAAGTGGTTGGTATTGGCGATTAAGATAGATGCGAAAGGCAAAACTTCATAACCAAACTGAAACAATATAAACATGGATTTTATTTCAATAAAAGTAATTGGTGCATAAAAAAAATAAGATCTTCATGGCTAAGGATCACTTGCAACAGTTATGTACTGCCAAACGAGAAGTATCCCAACCTATCAGCAGCACCACCTTGAAAGTATAGTTGATACATATGTAGGGAACAAAAAATGAGTCATAAAAGGCATGTAGTTATGGTTGTCTAGATACATATAGACATTATTACATGAGTTGAAAATTTCATAACAAACAAAATGATTTGATGCCCCACATTTGGATGTCCTATGCAAGTATTTTCCATATTCAAAAAAAATATATAGGGGCGGTATAGTCTACAAAAGCAGAAAAAAAGGGTGGAGAACAAGAGCTGATTTACATATATTCTTTAAAATAACTTTTATGAATAAAGCCAGAACAGTTAGCCCATACAGAGAAATGCATGCAGGCATATGTCTGGATCAAATGATTTCTCTACCATGAACCTAAGTAAGAACAGCATTATACTCATAATTATGTTCTTCATGTTTTCCTATATAGTAAGTCTCTTAAAAAAGTGTTACTAAACCAAATTGAATTTAGGCTCTGTTTTGTGCCAAGAAAGTGAGAAAAGAAGATAAATCAGCAGGGGAAAAGAACAAGGCAAGAAAATGAAGTATTTTCTCCCATCTGATTAATAAAAAATTTTAAAAAAAAAGTTATTGAAAAGTGGTTAAGATATGTTTATCTTAAGCCGCTCACCTACATTTCACTTTCTCTCAAAATCACTACCTTCAAACAAAAAATGTTTGCCATGTTTAGAGAATACCTGGCCCTATATTTTCTCTTTGATTTTCTCTTGAAAGAAGAGCTTCTCCCACCTAAAATCGAGTAAAAGTTTTTGGTGAAAAAAAAATGGAGATGGGAAAGGATGTTGAAAAATGAGTCATGTGAAACCAACAAAACTTTCAATAAGTTCAAGCAGCTTCAGGCACTTGAAAGCACAAGCAAAACACAACACCAAGGACAGGTTAGCAAAAGCTGGTAAATGATTCACACCGTGTGTAACATCCTGAATTCTTGAGAATCTGACAATCTGATATCAACATCAACTTAACTAAAAGGATCTCAGAAAATAATAATTACTTCTGGGCACATTTTTTTGTTTCCTCTGTTTCCTATACATCATTCAAAATCACCAAAAACCTATCTTCCGGATATCATGGCTCGTCTAAACTTGAGATGCATCGAATTCCAAAAGAACCCTTAACAAATCAATCATTTTATCAACGCATACCTTCATTAACACGAATCAAGGACCACATGACAGCTCTGTAAATCTTCTTCAGATTACTAATCATAGAAAACGAGCAAAGGCAAAAAAGGGAACATCGAAAAATGATCAGACCTGCAAGTCCTCGGGCAAATACTCGTGCTTCAGTGAGAGATCCATGGCGCGCTTAAGGCGCTGGTTTCTCGCGTCCGCCACCGTCGCGCGGGAGCCGGGCCAGCGCCTCCTTGATGTCCAGATCGTACATAGGATCGTAGAGATCATCGTAACGCAACCCTAAATCGAGAGATAAACAAAATTAAAAAAAACACACACACACACATAAAACAAAATAGAATCCATCAAATAAAGGGATCCACAATTCGGGATCAGAAACCCTAGGAGAGAAAGATGGAGATCCATAGGGACTACCGTATTTCTTGAGGCGCTTGGAGAGGGCCTTGTAGTGCTGGGCGGCGAGCCAGTTGCGGCGGGGGTTGAGGAAAAAAGATTGCAACCACGACGACGACGACAACGCCATTCCTACACCATTTCGCTTCGCCTGGAATCGCTATTTATCGATTGATTCGTTGGTTTTCGATCCATCCACCACGGGAATGCGAAGCGCGAGCTTACGGGCTTCACTGAGTCCCGGCCTGGATTAAAGCCCAGTACATGAATGGACCTAATCTTATGTAAGGCTGCAAATGGGTCGGGTCGACCCGAGATCCGACTCGGCCCGACCCGCGTAGATCCGACCCGAATCCGAATTTTAAGGACCCGTGAGTCCGGGTCGGATTCTAAAATTGGACTCGAATCATTTTCTAGGTCGGGTCTAGGTTCACCGAACGGACCCAATCCGACCCGAATGGATCCGAAGAGATAAAGAAAGAGGGGAAAAAAGCAAAAGAGAGTTTTTTTTTTTTTTTGTGTGGGTCGTGGCACTATTGTCCGTGAAGATCCTCTCTTGGTCTATTACACTGTTGATACCTCTGGTGTCTCGGTAGCAGGCTTTTTTTTCCTTTTTTTTTCCTTCTGTTTTTTGGTTTCTGTTTTTTTAACTTTTGCAGGGGAGGAAGTGAGGGAACACCAAACTGAATATGGGTCATGTGCCAGTTTTCTGCAATGGAATTGGATTTTGGAAGGTCTGGGATTTTTTTTGTCCTCGTGAGAGGGGAGCCGGGAGACACCAAGTTCCCGTCCAATCAGTCATATGGACAAAAAATAGTGTGATATGAAATTTGGCTTGTAGACCCGGCTTAGTCAGGGGTCATCTATTCTGACTGGAGGTCAATTGCAAGTCTTTCAAGTTATGGGTCACCCAGCACCTCATAATTATGATATGACCAAATTAAATTTGCCCAAATTCTTTCCCAAAAGCACAAAAAATTGGACCCCATTTGGACCCAAACCCGATCCGACTCGGATCCGGACCCGACCCGGACCCGATTTGGACTCGACCCCGATCCGACCCGATCTTTAACTAGGTCGGGTCTGGGTCCAAAATTAGGACCCAAACAAAAAACCGGATCGGATCGGGGTCACCCCAGAACCCGACCCGACCCGACCCATTTGCACCCCTAATCTTATGTGCTTAATTTATCATTTTGTAATTCTCAGTTATTTGAATGAATGAGGTTTAAGTTACACTTGATGTAACTCTGGTAGAGTTATACTTTTTTTTTTCGAATTGGATGATAGGATATCATATCGATGATCCAAGCTATTGGATATGATCCACCACCTACTACTTACATATTAAAAATTATGTGATTCGAAGTTCCTTATTCGATGTATCCAATAAACAATTAATTCGTGTTATTTAAAGTATTGAAAATTTGACCATTTGATGTATACGCTACAAGACCCCCAGTCATATGATCTTAGTGCGTAAATAATTTAGAGATGATAGATTATATCCAACAGCTTGGATGATCAATGTGGAACTCTCATCATCTAATTTAGAAAAAGAGTGTAATTCTATAAATCTTACACTAACACTAGGTATAACTTAACCTTCATCTTGTTTCTATTGTCAAAAAAAAAAACAAAGAAAAGAAAAGAGGCCATTCAAAATTTTTTATCTAAATTCATCACTCGACCTAATATAGGCAATCTTAATTCATTATGTAATACGCGAACTTACATATATGACTGCTTTTGTTATTTAATGGATCGGTGAAAAAATTTAGTGTTATTATTTCCCTCTTTGAGCCATTGGATCCTTGACTTTTGCTTGCAAAAGATTTCCTACATACATAAAATTATTATTATATAGCTGAAGCAAGTTCAATAACTTCATGTGCTCTTGCTGATTGAGGCCTCCATTTTAAGCCTCCTTGGTTTGAATTTCAAGAATTTCGTTATCATGATTTGCTCCCTTCTTGAAAATGTTGCGAGCATTCTCACGGTTCCATCTTCCAAGGCCTTCTTTAGTATTCTTTAGCATCAAGGCTACTCGAACCCATGGAGAGTAATGGCCATAGCATCTCCAGGCTTGTCGAACCACTTCGAATTCCTTTGCAAGGCAATCAGAATTTTTCAAAGCAAAATGGACTAATAATATTAAGGAACTTATCCTTACAATCAATTAAAATCGGACAATGATCAGAAGCATAGAAAGCCACATGACATTGACACACCTCCTTTGATTCGGGAAATAGATCCATCCACTCGTCCGAAGGTAGCACACAGTATAATATTTCCCTAAACACGAGCAAGATGCGGTTTATTGTTGCACCGGGTGTAATCTGGACCCTCAAAACCCAGGCCAATAAGGCCATTAGGTTGAAAGAATTTTTTTAAATTCCTTAATATTTATGTCAACATGAAAGGCCTTGCATTGCCACTAATAATACAATTAAATTTGTCATCCATTAAATTGATGTCAAAGAATTAAATGATATATCGCACTCTAAACATGATCTTCTAATATCTTAATCCAAAGTGTAGTTTTTTTGTTTTTTTTGAATGCAGAAGCACTGGCAAAATATATTGAAAAATTATTTTTTTTTGTTTTTTTTGAATGCTGAAGGATTTCCATAACAAGATATTATCTCTCTTTCTTGTGGGCTATTAAATTACTTGAATATGCAAAAAGAAAAATATTTATTTTTGTTGTCCATCAATTGTTCACCGATTATTTTTTCATAATTTTCTTTGCCCAACAAGATGGAGATACAAAAACCTACGACCTTCTACGTTGTACAACTAGGATTTAAACCAGGACCCCCGTAGTAGAAGTAACCATTGTTCTTATGGTGCACATTATAGCAGTTGGCTTGTGTAGCAAAAGTGCGAACCCCTCGAGGAGCTTGAAGTTGGTCGGACTTATCAACTATTCGTATGTTTTTGAAGAAGCTCGCCTTGCCAAAACCTTCTTCTGGGAAATGGCCACTGCCCATCTCCGTGGAGGTGTGCTGACCTTTTGAATATAAGTTCACAACCTCCCCTCCCCATTGTATCATTGAGGCACTATCGGACAGATGAGGGAGTAAGGAAGAAGGCCAGTACCCCACTGGAGATTGATTCCCATACTGCAGCCACCAATTCCCCGTTTTTGGATCCTACTCAAAAAATGAAAACCATATGAACATTCATCACTATTTATAGGTGAAAAGTGAAACTGTGATTAAACATGACTATTGAAGTTTTGCTATGTTGAGAGTTTGTGAGTTAGGAGAAGAAATAAACATTTTATGAATCTTTTGTTTTTACCTTCCAGAGAGACAAAGTGATTTCATATTGGCGTCCACCATAGCTAGAAATGGGGTAAATGGTGGCTCCCAATGCTACCTCCTTGTTGACTTGAACGAACCCAGAGCATCGTAGGTTGTAGCAGCCTGATTTATAACCGTCACCCTACAATTTCATGGAAAATATTAGAAGCCTTCCAATTTTTCATAATTGTTGCCTTATGTTTTCTGTCGAAATCAGGAATGTCTGTGGCACCTCATCTCTATCATATAATTGACCAGAAAGAACCAAAAAACTAAAAATAATGAACAATATAAGATAAATTATCAAAAAACACTTGGAAGATAAGGTAGGAGAACATAAGGAAAGAGGAAACTAATAGAAACAACACATAGAAAATACGGAAAAATGAAGAAATGTTAACCTACCGTCCAGAAAGTAAATAGTCTTGTTCTATGATCTCCATACAGAGATGGATCAACCTGATTTTTTCCACACCAAAGAGTAACCGGCTGAAGTTAATTAATGCATGAAGCGAGAACTTTCAAAATTTCATATAATTAAAACTACTTTCTATTTATCCGAAATTGAAGCAATAATATACATGCCAGCCAGCTTCGATGGTATTGAGAACTTCTGTAGGACCTCCAAGAATCCAAAGTTGAGACAGACTGAACTCATCTTTGTTTTCCAGCTTCGGGTTCCACACATTTATGGTTGCCTTTGCTCCATGGTACTCATCTCCTGTTACATAAGCAATCGCATGCTACGCAAGAAAACCCACCAACAAACACAAATGAGAAAGGCGAAAGAGTAGGGGAAGGAAATGGAAAGGTTAGAGATACTTCGCTCCATGGTTACTCCTTTTCATAAATTTTCAAAACCATGTACCTCATGTCCAATGCTATTCCAGTTGGGTTCTATAGAAGTTGGATTTGCGATTGTCCTATGCCTCTTCTTTCCATATCTTTCGATAAAGCTGGACCTCAGCACATCACCCTTCTTAGTTCTCCTAATAGGGATGGTGTCCTC
Source organism: Phoenix dactylifera (assembly GCF_009389715.1). Taxonomy (NCBI): domain Eukaryota; kingdom Viridiplantae; phylum Streptophyta; class Magnoliopsida; order Arecales; family Arecaceae; genus Phoenix; species Phoenix dactylifera. The sequence continues at coordinate 7,453 of NW_024068670.1, forward strand.
GGGGCACCTCCCATTTTGATGCCAAAGTTGAGGTATGGAGCTAGTTTCCATCTTTGATGCCTCCCTATTCTCATCGTATAGGCCTAATAGTTGGAAACTTGGTCTCATCTGAAGATTTTGCATGAAGTGGAGACAAAGCAAAGAGACCGCCAAGTGTAAACATAAAGTGAAAGGTGAAGGACTTGAAAAGAAGAGAGAGTGTGGGGGGAAAAAGAGCACACCTGGATAGTATGGTTTTTGAGCGAAGGATGATCGAAGGCTGGCTGATGAGAGATATGGACACAGTCTATGATATCCCCATCCGGGCTCTTTTTAAAGAAACAAACATTAGAACAAATAAAACCGCAAATCAAGAAGCATTACAGTGAAAAATGCCAAAAAATAAGTATGATAGAAGAGAAAAATTACAATAGAAACTTGATGGGATTGTACTGAACGAACAAAAAAGGTGAAAACAAAAATATTTCAAAATACATTTCCGATTAAAAATAATTTAGAAAATCTTCTTAAAACTCTTTTACAATGAACAAAAAATGTTTTCTTACCAAAAAATCCAAAAAAAAAAGAATAATTGAAAGAATAGTGGGATGGTAGACCTTGATGCTTTTGACAGGTTTATCCAATCGGATCAGGTGTTGCTGCATCTCGAACTGCTCGATTGTAGCCCACACTCTAGGCATGATGCAAGATAAGCAAATCATCATCAGCAATAGCGCGACTAGACCATGGCTCATACTATTGTGCACCTCCATAGCCCTTTCTTTCAAACCCTTTTCAATGAAAATAAAAACATACACCATCCAATATATATATAACAAACTTCTTCTTCCTGGTTGCCTATTATATATCAAAGAATATCTTACTTAAATTAAATGCCACAGATTCTGCTTGATTTTGTGCATTAATTGAAAGAGCTTATCTGATTATCAAATTAATTGTCCATCAATTGTTTCCTCCATAATGAAGGATTTCCATAACAAGATTTTCTCTCTCTTTCTTGTGGGCTATTAAATTACTTGAATATACAAAAAGAAAAATATTTATTTTTGTTGTCCATCGATTGTTCACATCATCCTTCTTGGTCCTCCTACTAGGGATGGTGCCTCTTCTTTCCGTATCTTTCGACAGAGCTCGCTCTCATCACATCATCCTTCTTGGTCCTCCTAATAGGGATGGTGTCCTTGGGCACCTCCCATTTTGATGCCAAAGCTGACGTATGGAGCTAGTCTCCATCTTTGAAGCCACCTCATTCCCATCATCTAGGCCTAATGGGTGGAAACTTGGCCTCATCTGAAGATTGCACAAAGTGAGGACAAAGTAAAGAGATCCCTAGGTGTAAATATTAAGTGAAAGGGGAAGGATTTGAAAAGAAGAGAAAGTAAGGGGGAAAGATAGCACACCTGGACAGTATAGTTTTTGAGTAAAGGATGATCAAGGGCTGGCTGATGAGAGATGTGGACACAGTCTATAATATCTCCATCCGGGCTCTTTTTAAAAGAAAAGCAAATAACATAACAAATGAAACTACAAATTAAGAAGCATTGCAGTGAAAAATGCCAAAAATAAGTACAATAAAAGAGGAAGATATATTACAGTAGAAACTAGATGGGATTGTAGTAAATGTACAAAAATAATAATTTTTTTATTTTTTAAAAAGTGACAGAATAAAATGCTAACAAATTGGAAAAAGAGCGTAGCTCAAGAATTTTAATGCCCAACTAAATACAAAGGAATGATTTCAACTTTACAAATTAGATAGCACTAGGGTGAGTAAATGAAAGATAACAATTTTTTTAAAAGGGGAACAATAAAATTCCAAGTTTTATGCAAGTATTGTACAAAAATATGTTCTTGCTATCGTGCTTCCTAAAATATTATGTATAATAATTAAAAATAATAAATAGATTACCAATTAACAACCAAGTTAAATTTCATCCACTAATAAGGAACGGCTAGGATGTCTCTATATTTTGAGAAAAAAATAAAAAGGTAATATATCAATTTCTAAAGAATATTTTCCTAAATAGAGACAATATGGGAAGAAAATCGTCTGATCCGTGAAAGACGACACAAGATTAACACAAAAAAAAAAGTAAGAGAGAGAGAGAGAGATCAAGATTCCTTCTAAAAGATTATATTAAATTAAATAATCTAAAAAATTCTAACCAAATTAAGGTTCTTCTTTAAGTAGATAAATAAATAAATACTTTGTAAAATAGATTTTATTGAAAAATAATTCAGAATATCTATCCAAAACTCCTTTGGAATGAAAAAAAAAATCTTTGACCCTAAAAAACCAATAAAAATCTAAGAAAAAAAAATGAAAGAATAGTTAGACAGCAGACCTTGATGCTCTTAACTGCAGGCTTATTCAATCGCTTCAGATGCTGCCGCACCTTCGTTTGCCTACACCATAGCCTTAGTGCACCACAAGGAGATCATCACAAGCAATAGCACCACCAGTCCATGGCTCATGCCAACGTGAGCTTTCATGGCCCTTCTTTCGACCTTTTTTCAATGAACTAATTAGAAAACCAAACATACCATACAATATATGAACAAAAATTTCTTCTCCGCCATTGTCATTTATATAGCGAAGTTTATCATATATCAATCAAGATTATCAAATTAACGGTGCATCAATTATTTTAGATTTCTATCCCTTAGCAACACAATCAAAATTGAAGAGACAACCATATGAATTTTAGTCCAACACTACTTGCCAATGATTTCAAATAACCTATTAGCTGTGGTGTACTCTTGGCACATGTCATGCACCAATTTGCTATTTATGTCAGCAACAGCATGCATGCTTAACTTGATTGTAAGATGGTGGATTCATTTAGATGAGTATTTAACGTGTTCATCAAAGGCAAACTAACTTGAAAGGAGGGGGTTCAGAGTGTAGCTTTGTGTATCCTATAGCTTCTTACCAGCTGGTGCGTACAATTATCAACCCTGAGCTGGTATGGGATGGGGCGATGACGGGCGTCGATCTCGCCCGCAAATGGAGGAGAAGAAAGGAAAGAGGTGACTGGCTCCGGCGAACAGGGATGGAAACTCCTCCCCTATTAGTCGGGCAAAATAAGAAAGAAAAGGATGTGATTCGTTTCATGGTTAGCCATTTAAATAGATAAGCAACAGATAACCATTTAACAACCAAGGTGAATTTCATCCACTAACAAGGAATGGCTAGGATGAGTCCCTTTATATTGACAAAATAATAATAATAATAATAATAATATATCAATTCCTAAAAGATATTTTGCTAAATAGAGACAATATGTGAAGAGAACCGTGACCGAAAAGACGACACAAGTGCTGCCACACCTCCACTTGCTAGATTATGGCCCGCACCATAGCTTCGGTACCGTGCACCACAAGAAAATCATCACACATCATGGTCAGCTTTTAAGAAACCGTGTTGCAGCGTCCCTCGAGTACACATAGGTTATGGGCCGAGTGCGCTCTAATACCATGCATCACAATGCAAGATCTCACCCAAAAAAGCTAACCAAAAAGTATTTTTTTGATTCCTTAATCCTGTAAAAGTACGCAAGATCTTTTTTAGCGAATAACCGATGTGGGACTAAACACATACCCACATGATTCCTTACAATTTAATCCATCCCTCCCAGCTGGTGGCTCGATCAAGAATCCCCTGCCAAGAATGGCAGGTCGCTCGAGGTTGTTGGTCTCCAGAATCCTCCTCGCTCGCTACCGAGGATGGAAAACCGGGTGGGAAGAAAATGGAATGGAAACTGAGGAGGGAACCAGCCCATTTCAGCTTGGGATGGCAGTCATGATACGGCACTCGATAGCAATGGACGTAGAAGGAGGATAGAGACAGCCCATACTCGGTCGAAGGAAAAGGCCAGAAAGAAGCATTGTTCAGTTGCAAGAAACTATGGGAAAAGAAGATTTCCCTTTATATTTGAGATTTCTTTGGCTGTCCTATGTCCAAATTATGGTCAGTAAAAAATCAGTGCGCTTTGTACGTAGTTTGCTTCCTGTTGTGGCGAAGAAAATCTGAATTTAAATGCGTCCAAATTTGCGTGATTCTTAAATATCCGATAGTGGAAGGAAGGCCAAAGAGGAGAGACCGTGAGTTATGGACGATTTATAATATCCCTAGGGACCTCATTAACTTTCTGTAGGAAAATGTGATCTCGGCCTGTTAAAATCCTTTCGATGAAATCTTCCAGCATCCAAATACTCCCTTACAGAAGCATGAAGCTGTCTTATTGGCGGTACATGATGCATGCACCGTCCTTATTGCTTTCCTGACGCTGGATTCCTTAGGTCGTTCTTATTAGAAATTAACCTTATAATTACTACGTTCGGTGAGAAGGATGGTCCGTTCGTCAAGTCTCCGGGAGTACCAGCTTGAGTGGAATAGCTCGAGAGGTGCCGGTCTCCACTGCTTGTTTCTTTTCGATCTTCACTGTGGATTTTTTGTGGGGGAAGGAAGACATGGACTGCTGAATGCCCACCGTTCACACTCGCTTTGACGAGCTATTTGACGTAGGTAGCTGTTGCACTATAGCATATTTTACTACTAATTAAGACGTGAAATATTGTTACCCTTATCCCTATATAAAACTAGTAACAAGAATATTGGGGCAGGATGTCCGATTTCAGTGCGGAATCAAGCCCTTTTGCCTGTAAACTCCTAGGTACTCGCTTTGCTTTAAGATTTTTGTTCCCTTTACGGCAACTCCTAGTGATTGCACTAGGCCTAACAGACAAGATAATCGACCAAAATCTTCTCCTCCACCCTGTGAATTATGTCAATTTTCTATCCCAAATTCCAACCATTCCTTTCTAATTTCTTCATCCATGTATAGGCCAAGTTCCAAAGATGTTAGCTATTATTTTGCTCTTTCTCTCTAGAAGTGGCATCCTACACGGCATGCACTCTATGGCGAATCTTAGCCGCTCATTTCTGTAGTACTGGTGTATTGAGATGAACACTTGACGAATAGAGTCTACCGGATCGGGCTGAAACAAAATCTTGGAATCGAGTCTCAACTTTCTAAGTTCTTCCCACACATAATGTGAAGTAGTCTGCATGCCTATTTCCATCGACAACAAAGTATTTAAGATTAAAAAACTGCGATGCTTAGGTCTGTGTAATCTATTGGCCCGGCCTTTGTGGTTGCCATGTCCTAATAATTGCTAGCCTAAGCAAGCCTTGGTCGTACGTAGGACGAGGCAGTAGCGCCACCGGCTAAAACTGCCCCAACTCCTCCATATTATGAACAGTAATGCGTTATCATAGTATGATGTGATCAAAGGTCCATGGATCTTATACTCACGTTAGAGTAATATAAATGCCGTTTTTTACCAAAAAAAAAAAGTCCATGGATCATATGGTTCACAGCCTTTAAGACCATCAGGATCATGGCCTGCCAGTTTTGTGGATCTTAGCGACCCCTCTTTTACTTTAGCTAATGCGAATCTGTGCTTGGAAAATGTTTATCTTGTTTCTATTACCAAAAAAAAAGAAGAAGAAAGAAAAGAGACCATTCAAAATTTTTTATCTAAATTCATCACTCGACCTAACATAACCAATCTTAATTCATTATGTAATACGCGAACTTACATATATGACTGCTTTTGTTATATAATGGATCGGTGAAAAAAATTTAGTGTTATTATTTTTCCTCTTTTGAGCCATTGGATCCTTGACTTTTACCCACAAAAGATTTCCTACATACATAAAATTATTATTATATAGCTGAAGCAATTTCGATAACTTCATGTGCTCTTGTTGATTGAGGCCTCCATTTTAAGCCTCCTTGGTTTGAATTTCAAGAATTTCGTTATCAGGATTTGCTCCCTTCTTGAAAATGTTGCGAGCATTCCACGGTTCCATCTTCCAAGGCCGTATTCTTTAGCATCAAGGCTACTTGAACCCATGGAGAGTAATGGCCATAGCGTCTCCAGGCTTGTCGAACCACTTCCTGAATTCCCCTGCAAGGCAATCAGAATTTTTCAAAGCAAAATGGAGTAATAATATTAAGGAACTTATCCTTACCATCAATTAAAATTGGACAATGATTAGAAGCATAGTAAGCCACATGACATTGACACACCTCCTTTGATTCGGGAAATAGATCCATCCACTCGTCCAAAGGTAGCACACAGTATAATATTTCCTAAATACGAGCAAGATGCGGTTTATTGTTGCACCAGGTGTAATTTGGATCCTCAAAACCCAGGCCAATCAGGCCATTAGGTTGAAAGAATTTTTTTAATTTCTTAATATTTATGTCAATATGAAAGGCCTTGTGCTGCCACTAATAATACGGTTAAAATTGTCGTCTATTAAATTGATGTCAAAGAATTAAATGATATATCGCACTCTAAACATGATCTTCTAATATTTTAATCCAAAGTGTAGTTTTTTGTTTTTTTGAATGCAGAAGCACTGGCAAAATATATTGAAAAATTATTTTAGTGGATCGATCATATTTTCTCTAACTTCAACTCATGCTTCTGGATTTTTTTTTTTCGGTTTTGAAAAGAAATGGCCAAATTGGAGCTCAGAACCATGGAAATTGCTGAATTTTAGACTCATGGAAGAAACCAAAATCAAATCTGGAGTTCTCAAACCTTGGTTGACACTTGATGCTCATACTACCCAAGCTCGCTTATTTATCTGGTTAACTTGTGCTAGTTTTCTCAGTCTCCCAAAGCCTTTTTCACCCGTCTTTTGTTAAAAATGTGGGAAGCTCAATCTGAAATAGAAATGCTAGCTTGGATTCAGGAAACATGATGCTAAATTCAGGATGCAAGCCCCTTTCTGAATTGAACTTGTGTGTGTAAAATATTTTAGTTGAAGGATGGCACAAACCATTGTGCAGTACTGTATGAATCATTTGTGACAAGTACCCACAGAATAAGGCAAGCTGAGTTACAGCCCAGTGGTTCACCCCTCTACTTGAGAGGGGGTTTTGGGTTCAAAGCTTGGGAGGTATTTCCCAGGCGTACCATGATCATCAACTTGGAGAAATGGGTCAGCTAGAAGCTCTCTCGCAGGATGGAGACTATGATGAAGCATCCTCCCCTCAAATTTTCCTAAAGGTTCCCTCCAGCAGGCTGTTCCTCTTGTGTTGCCTCGGTTTCCTTTTTCTGATGGAGACTATATATGATGAGAAACCTGCAGCTTTGAACTATGCTACCTTGCTGCACTCTCATTCTTTTCAGATTTTCTTTCTTCCGAGTCTCCTCTTCGCTGTCTCTCTTGCTAAGGAGTGGTTCTTGCGGGCCGGAACACCTCCTTTGTAACTCCTTTGAAAATCCTGTATACTTTCTCTACTCCGTTGTAACTTCACCAATTTTGTTCTGAATAAATTTTGGTGAGTAATGTGGCACATCCCAAAAGAGTATATGTCCTCCAATTCATTGTAAAGCATGCATTAAATGTCAACTTTTTGCTTTCTAAATACAAATTAATTTAGAGTCTTAACTTGGCACTGCATGGTTAGCACCCCCAATCCAACGACCTGTCCTTCCTAATATTTTCCGAGACAAGCAGAATATGGAACCTGTCATGGGCTATAAAAATGTGCCGTGACAGAGTAACCATTGATTGTTTATTCTCGTTGTGCATTCATTGTTCGCAATTATATATTCATGATTGTATTTTTCTATGGACAACTGGGATTTCTACCATTGTTGTCAATGTGCACATTAAAGCAGCTGGATTGCGTAGTGGAAGGGGCAATCCCGTGAGGAGCTTGAAGATGGTTGGACTTATCAACTATTTGAATGTTCTAGGAGTAGCTCGCCTTGCCAAGACTTTCTACTGGGAAATGGCTGCTACCCATCTCTGTGGAGGTTTGCTGACCATTTGAATTTAAGTTCACAACCTCCCCTCCCCATTGTATCTCTGAGGCACCGTCCGACAGATAACGGAACAAGGAAGAAGGCCAGTAGCCCAATGGAGATTGATTCCCATACTGCATCCACCAATTCCCCGATTTTGGATCCTGCTCAAAAAATGAGAACCATATAAACATTCATTATTAATTATAGGTGAAAAGTTAAAAAAGTAATTAAACATGACTATTGTAGTTTTGCTACACTGAGAGTATGTGATTTAGGACAAGAAATTAACATCTTGTGAATCTTTTGTTTTTACCTTCCAGACAGACAAGGTGATTTCATATTGGCGTCCGCCATAGCTAGAAATGGGGTAGACGGTGGCACCCAATGCAATCTCCTTGTCGACTTGAACGAACCCAGAGCAGAGTAGGTTGTGGCGGCCTGTTGAATGATAACCATCATCCTGAAATTTTTAGGGTAAAATATAAGAAGACACCCAATCTTTATACTTTTTATGAAAACAACTCATATAGGACAAGAGAAAAATGAAGGAATATTAACTTACAGTCCAGTAGGTAAATAGCCTTGTTTTATTAACTTCATACAGAAATGCATATACCTGATTTTTTGGGGACCAAAGAGCAACCAGCTGAAGATAATTAATGCATGAAGAGAGAACTTTCAAAATTTCATATAATTAAAACTACTTTCTATTTATTCAAAATTGAAACAATAATATACATGCCAGCCACAGCTTCGATGGTATTGAGAAGTTCTTCGGGACCCCCAATAATCCAAAGTTGAGACAGACTGAACTCATTTTGCTGTTCCAGCTTCGGGTTCCACACATTCATGGTTGCCTTTACTCCATAATACTTATCTCCCTTTACATAAACAATTGCATGCTGCTCAAGAAGACCCACGAACAAACATAAATGAGAAAGACGAAGGAGCAAAGGGAAAGAAATGGGAAAAGTAAGAGATACAAAGCTGCTACTAAGATACATGGTCTCCATTTATATTAGTGAGGTCTGCTCTCGAACAATCCACATCAAATTCCCCCTCCAGTTAAAATAAAACTCAGCTCTCAAATTAGATATGACTAGTTGAAATAAATATGAAAAAAAACTAAAATCCTAAAAGAGATAGATCTCTTCTTCTATATTGACTTTGTTTTCAGTCGCTCTATCTAATTTTTCCTAAATCGGAACATATGACCGGTCAAAATCTATCCCAAAAAGAAAATTTTTGATTTGATCGACCCATTTCGAATTCCAAACGATAAAATTGGTCCGCACCATCCATTTCAAAAAGTAATCCATTTGAAAAAAAGACACATCATCTAAATCGAGCATTGTATGACCAAGTTATAACTCCGAAAATTTGACACATGATTTAGCTTCTCGATGCGATCTCACTACTGGACCATGTCTAGTCTAACCTATAGTGCCCAAAGTAGTTCACATTGAGTTTGATAATCCTCCTGGATCAGAGAGTTTGTTTGAAGATTGCATGGTAATTTTAACTCCAATTTTACTCAACTTTTAGGTGGTGAAACCTGGTAGTTTGTTCTTCAACTTTAATGGCTCGCCCTGTTGATTTCACCTCTTTTCTAATTCGATTTAGCATACCCACTTCAAGAGATTTTCTTGGCTTTTTGTTAAAATTCCACCCCATATGTGATGATATTGATATATGGGGATCTCTAGCTTTAGAAGAAATGCTCTCTATATTCCCAATATTTTCACAATGGTGAAGTTTTGCCTGAACCAAATGCAGTGGTGGTCATCCTCCAAGCCGAAGGATTTCCATAACAAGATTCTCTCTCTCTTTCTTGTGGGCTATTAAATTATTTTCATATTGATTATTAACTGTGTGGCTTGATTGTTAGTGCTCGATGATTTTGATAATTTACTTGAATATACAAAAAGAAAAATATTTATTTTTGTTGTCCACCGATTGTTCGCGATTATTTTTTTCATAATTGTCTTTGCCCAACAAGATGGAGATACAAAAAGCTACGCCCTTCTACATACATTTAGGATTTCTACCAGGACCCCCATAGTAGATGTAACCATTGTTCTTATGGTGCACATTATAGCAATTGGATCGTGTAGCGAAAGTGCGAATCCCTCGAGGAGCTTGGAGATAGTTGGACTTATCAACTATTTGAATGTTTTTGAAGTAGCTCGCCTTGCCAAAACCTTCTTCTGGGAAATGGCCACTGCCCATCTTCGTGGAGGTGTGCTGACCATTTGAATTTAAGTTCACAACCTCCCCTCCCCAGTATATCTCTGAGGCACCGTCTGACAGATGAGGAAATAAGGAAGAAGGCCAATACCCCACTGGAGATTGATTCCCATACTGCAGCCACCAATTCCCCGTTTTTGGATCCTGCTCAAAAATGAAAACTATATGAACATTCATTAGTATTGATAGATGAGACGTGAAAAAGCAATTAAATATGACTATTGTGCTTTTGCTATGTTGAGAGCTTGTGAGTTAGGACAAGAAATAAACACCTTGTGAATCTTTTGCTTCTACCTTCCAGAGAGACAAAGTGATTTCATATTGGCATCCACCATAGCTAGAAATGGGGTAGATGGTGGCACCTAATGCTATCTCCTTGTTGACTTGAACGAACCAGAGCATTGTAGGTTGTAGCAGCCTACTAATTTACAACCGTCAGCATAAAATTTCATGGCAAAATATTAGAAGCCTTCTATTTTTTCATAATTTTTGCCTAATGTCATTTATCGAAATCAGGAATGTCTGTGGCGCCTCATCTCTATCATATAATTGACCAGAAAGAACCTAAAAAACTCAAAATAATGAACAATCTAATTCCCTCATATTTGATAAGATAAATTTATTAAAAAACTCTTGGAAGATAAGGTAGGAGAACATAAGGAAAGAGGAAACTAATAGAAACAACACATAAAAAACATGGGAAAAAGAACGAATGTTAACTTACGGTCCAGAAAGTAAATAATCTTGTTTTATTATCTCCATACAAAATTGGATATACCTGAATTTTTTTCCACACCAAAGAGTAACCAGATGAAGTTAATTAATGCATGAAGAGAGAACTTTCAAAATTTCATATATTTAAAACTACTTTCTATTTATTCAAAATTGAAACAATAATATACATGCCATCCAGCTTTGATGGTATTGAAAAGTCCTGTAGGACCCCCAACAATCCAAAGTTGAGATAGACTGAACTCATTTTTCTGTTCCAGCTTCAGGTTCCACACATTTATGGTTGCCTTTGTCCCATAGTACTTACCTCCCCTTACGTAAACAACCGCATGCTACTCAAGAAAACCCACCAACAAACACAAATGAGAAAGGTTAGAGATACTTCACTCCAAGGTCACTCTTTTTCATAAATTTTAAAAATTATATACCTCATGTCCATTGTTATTCCAGTTGGATTCTATAGAAGTTGGATTTGGGATTGTCCTACGCCTGTTCTTTCCAAATCTTTCGATAAAGCTGGCCCTCAGCACATCGCCCTTCTTAGTCCTCCTAATAGGGATGGTGTCCTCTAGGCACCTCCCATTTTGATGCCAAAGTTGAGGTATGGAGCTAGTTTCCATATTTGAGGCCACCCTCTTCTCATCATATAGGCCTAATGGGTGGAAACTGGGTCTCATTTGAAGATTTTGCATAAAGTGGAGATAAAGTAAAGAGACCGCCAGGTGTAAACATTAAGTGAAGGTGAAGGATTTGAAAAGAAGAGTGTGTGTGGGGGGAAGAGACCACACCTGGATGGTGTGGGTTTTGAGGGAAGGATGATCGAAGGCTGGCTGATGAGAGATATGGACATAGTCTATAAAATTCCCATCCGGGATCTTTTTAAAGAAACAAATATTGGAGCAAATGAAACCACAAATTAAGAAGCATTACAGCGAAAAATGCCAAAAAAATAAGTATGATGGAAGAGGAAAATTACAGTAGAAACTTGATGGGATTATACTGAACGAACAAAAAAGGTGAAAACAAAAAAATTTTCAAAATACATTTCCGATTAAAAATAATTTAGAAAATCTTCTTAAATTTCTTTTAGAATGAACAAAAAATATTTTCTTACCAAAAAATCCAAAAAAAAAATGGAAAGAATAGTGGGATAGTAGAGGATGATGCTTTTGACAGGCTTATCCAATCGGATCAGGTGTTGCTGCACCTCGAACTGCTCGATTGTAGCCCATGCTCTGGCCATGATGCACGATAAGCAAATCATCACCAGCAATAGCACGACCAGGCCGTGGCTCACACTATTGTGCACCTCCATGGCCCCTTTTTTCAAACCCTTTTCAATGAAAATAAAAACATATGCTATCCAATATATATATATATAACAAACTTCTTCTTCCTCGTTGCCAATTATATATCAAAGAATATCTTACATAAATTAAATCCCATAGATTCTGCTTAATTTTGTGCATTAATTGAAAGAGCTTATCTGATTATCAAATTAATTGTCCATCAATTGTTTCCTCCATGCTGAAGGATTTCCATAACAAGATTCTTTCTCTCTTTCTTGTGGGCTATTAAATTACTTGAATATACAAAAAGAAAAATATTTATTTTTGTTGTCCATTGATTGTTCATGATTATTTTTTCATAATTTTCTTTGCCCCACAAGATGGAGATACAAAAACCTACGACCTTCTACGTTGTACAATTAGGATTTATACCAGGACCCCCGTAGTAGAAGTAACCATTGTTCTTATGGTGCACATTATAGCAGTTGGCTTGTGGAGCGAAAGTGCGAACCCCTCGAGGAGCTTGAAGTTGGTCGGACTTATCAACTATTCGTATGTTTTTGAAGAAGCTCGCCTTGCCAAAACCTTCTTCTGGGAAATGGCCACTGCCCATCTCCGTGGAGGTGTGCTGACCTTTTGAATATAAGTTCACAACCTCCCCTCCCCATTGTATCTCTGAGGCACTATCAGACAGATGAGGGAATAAGGAAGAAGGCCAGTACCCCACTGGAGATTGATTCCCATACTGCAGCCACCAATTCCCCGTTTTTGGATCCTACTCGAAAAATGAAAACCATATGAACATTCATCTCTATTTATAGGTGAAAAGTGAAACTGTGATTAAACATGACTAATGTAGTTTTGTTATGTTGAGAGTTTGTGAGTTAGGAGAAGAAATAAACATTTTATGAATCTTTTGTTTTTACCTTCCAGAGAGACAAAGTGATTTCATATTGGCGTCCACCATAGCTAGAAATGGGGTAAATGGTGGTTCCCAATGCTACCTCCTTGTTGACTTGAACGAACCCAGAGCATTGTAGGTTGTAGCAGCCTGATTTATAACCGTCACCCTACAATTTCATGGAAAAATATTAGAAGCCTTCCAATTTTTCATAATTGTTGCCTTATGTTGTCTGTCGAAATCAGGAATGTCTGTGGCACCTCATCTCTATCATATAATTGACCGGAAAGAACCAAAAAACTCAAAATAATGAACAATATAAGATAAATTATCAAAAAACTCTTGGAAGATAAGGTAGGACAACATAAGGAAAGAGGAAACTAATAGAAACAACACATAAAAAATATGGGAAAATGAAGGAATGTTAACTTACCGTCCAGAAAGTAAATAGTCTTGTTTTATAATCTCCATTCAACATTGGATATACCTGATTTTTTTTCCACACCAAAGAGTAACCAGATGAAGTTAATTAATGCATGAAGAGAGAACTGTCAGAATTTCATATAATTAAAACTACTTTCTATTTATCCGAAATTGAAGCAATAATATACATGCCAGCCAGCTTCGATGGTATTGAGAACTTCTGCAGGACCTCCAAGAATATAAAGTTGAGACAGACTGAACTCATATTTGTTTTCCAGCTTCGGGTTCCACACATTTATGGTTGCCTTTGCTCCATGGTACTTATCTCCTGTTACATAAGCAATCGCATGCTACGCAAGAAAATCCACCAACAAACACAAATGAGAAAGGCGAAAGAGTAGGGGAAGAAAATGGAAGGGTTAGAGATACTTCGCTCCATGGTTACTCCTTTTCATAAATTTTCAAAACTATGTACCTCATGTCCAATGCTATTCCAGTTGGGTTCTATAGAAGTTGGATTTGGGATTGTCCTATGCCTCTTCTTTCCATATCTTTCGATAAAGCTGGACCTCAGCATATCACCCTTCTTAGTTCTTCTAATAGGGATGGTGTCCTTGGGGCACCTCCCATTTTGATGCCAAAGTTGAGGTATGGAGCTAGTTTCCATCTTTGATGCCTCCCTATTCTCATCGTATCGGCCTAATGGGTGGAAACTTGGTCTCATCTGAAGATTTTGCATGAAGTGGAGACAAAGCAAAGAGACCGCCAAGTGTAAACATAAAGTGAAAGGTGAAGGACTTGAAAAGAAGAGAGAGTGTGGGGGGAAAAAAGAGCACACCTGGATAGTATGGTTGTTGAGCGAAGGATGATCGAAGGCTGGCTGATGAGAGATATGGACACAGTCTATGATATCCCCATCCGGGCTCTTTTTTTAAAGAAACAAACATTAGAACAAATAAAACCACAAATCAAGAAGCATTACAGTGAAAAATGCCAAAAAATAAGTATGATAGAAGAGAAAAATTACAGTAGAAAAAAAATAAGTATGTTAGAAGAGAAAAATTACAGTAGAAACTTGATGGGATTGTACTGAACGAACAAAAAAAAAGAAGGAGAAAATGAAAAATATTTCAAAATAGATTTTTGATTAAAAAGAATTTAGAAAATCTTCCTAAAACTCTCTCAGAATGAGCAAAAAATATTTTTACCTAAAAATCCAAACAAAAAATAATTGAAAGAATAGTGGGATGGTAGACCTTGATGCTTTTGACAGGCGTATTCAATCGGATCAGCTGTTGCTGCACCTTGAACTGCTCCATTGCAGCCCACGCTCTCCCCATGATGCACGATAAGCAAATCATCACCAGCAATAGTGAGACCAGGCCATGGCTTACACTAATGTGCACCTTCATGGCCCCTTTCTTTCAAACCCTTTTGAATAAAAATAAAAACATATACCATCCAATATATATATATATATATATATATATATATATATATATATATATATATATATATATATAAATTAAAATTTAGATCTCTTTCTATTTGCAACACAATCAAAATTGAAGAGACAGTCTTATGAATTTTAGCCCAACACTACTTGCCAATGATGAGAAATAATCTCTTATAATCATTTTTCTTACAAAAAAAATGATTAACTTGATCAAAATGTCCTTGACCAATAAAATTTTGTAAATATTATAGTTATGATTTTTAATAGTATTTGTCATGCTATCATGTTTCACATGAAACAATTATGGATTGCTAATACTTAGGTGGCTTGGGAGTACATTCACTGCTGACGAGGCGAGAGGTCATGGTGGCGAGACATGCCGCTAGGTACATTATGGAGCTGGACAGCTTATAGAGTGCCCTCATGAAGAGCAAGTATGGCTCGCATTCGATGGTAGCTGACTTCAGGGTTGGACGCCATAGCTCCTTCACCTGGAAGGAGACTTGTGCCTATGCACTGATGGTGTTACCCGAGATCAGATGGACGATTGGTGACGGACAATCCATTGACGTGATGGAGGATGCCTAGGTGACCGAGCAGCCATTAGGGTGGATGCCAACGATGGTGGACTCGGCGAGATTGTCGGGGTGTAGGGGTAGTGAACTGATTACTCCTGGTACGGGCAATTGGAATGAGGTGCTGATCTAGGAAGTCTTTAAGGAGTAGCTAGCTGAGAGGGTCCTGGAGCTTTCGATCCAGACTGAGGAGGGGGTGGACAGGTTGGTATGGACTCCGATAGGGAGGACGAGGGTGCATGTTAGGGATATGCGGGTAGTGATGGGGGGGGAGACTATCCAATAAATAGAGGACAGGTGGATCTGGAGACTGCGCGTCCACCTTCGAGTGGCTTTATTCATTTGGAAGGTGACTAGGGGCTACTTTCCAACCCGTAGTATACTAGCTAGGAGGGGCATCAGGACGATCCCAATATGTGAAGATTGCCTTGATGAGGAGACCATTAGTCATGCTCTTCTTTGCTGCCCTCGAGTGACACTGGTGTGGAGGAGCGCGACACTATATGTACCGCGAGGTTGGGGATCGGCGGAGAATTTACTACATCATCCATAGGCATCCATGCAGAGACAGGTGATGGTGGAGTAGAGCATCACCTGTGCTTACCTGGCTTATCATATTTGGTTAGATAGGAATGCCCACATCTTTGAGGAGAGGAGGTTACCCCCGCGAGCTGTGGTGACAGAGCTATCCGTCATGCATTCGTGATCATCGACACTACTAGGGCGACTTCACTTGGGGGGACTAGGGACACCTGGGGTTTCCATATTGCTGTCATAGCACTCAAAGTCATTCTTGTCACTTGGGAACCCCCACCCCCTAGTCACCTCAAAGTAAACTTCGACGGTAGTGTGCTAGCAGGAAGAGATAGATGCGGGACGGGGTTCGTGATCTGAGATCACAGTTGCCGCCTGATTGCTGTAGGAGGACGGCACATCTGTGGCACAACAGTCATAGGAGCGAAACTCAGGGCGACATGGGAGGGCATCATCTATACGAGGACTGTTCTAGAGGTTGGTAAGATCATCCTGGAAGAAGACTCTGTTATGGTGATCGACTGGATTCGGAATGCTGTGTGATAGGTTGACAGTCATCCTCTCCTTAGAGACCTATTTTACTACCTATGCATACTCTAATATCTAGAAGATAGCTTTTGCCTGTCTCAAGCTTTCTAGCCATGTTCTTACTCAGTGGAGTTCGTACATAAGGAATAATGATATTTCTAATTTGACATGGAGCAAATTCAAGAACCTAATCAAGAAGTAGCTCTACCCAATTGGTTATGAGAGGATCGGTGGATCAAGTGACAGTATCTATGGTAGAAGTATGATCAATTTGTCTAAGACGAAGGGTAACAAGTTGACCTAAAGCCATAGGGATTGAGGAGAAGAATTAACCTAAAGACGACAAGAAAGGTAACAAGTTTCAAAAAAAAGAAAAAACACTACAACAAAAATTATTGTTGACCGCAAATCGCTTGTGGCATTTCTTACTATATGCCATTAAAAATCTTTCTTTGTTGCACTATAGTATAAATGTCGCTGTTTTCCAATAAGTATTTGTTTTATTAGTGGTACTTTATTGTAAATACCATTATAATTTTGTATCTACAGTATATGATTTGAAGTGATGGAAACTAGAACTACTATTATGGTATTTAACTAATATGCCAAAAAATAATACCATAATTTGTGGGATTTTAGAAGATTGCCCTAAACCTTAAATTGCTAATTTTTATAGGGAGCCTCGGTTTGGTAACATGGAGGCCATCAAATATGTTATTGTACATATTATGGTAGTTATTCGAATCTCTCATGATTAAAAACTTTTGCAGTAAAAATATTTATAATAAATCAGCATGTCTTCTTGGTAATACTATATAAAGGTTACTGGTCCGATCGAGCTTGCATTGACATATTAAAAATAAAACTTATTTAAGGCAAATATATATATATATATATTAACATTTTTTCATCAAACTCATTATTACTTTTATTATAGCATTAATAAAAATAATCAAAAAATAACTATTCTTAAAGAGTTTGCAAAAAAATTATATATGAATATAGTGACACATAAAAGTTAAGTTTTAAATATTTTCAACAATAAAACTTCGAAAATACATGAAGAATAAAATATTCATTTTTTTATTTTCTAAAAAAGATAAGGATTTTTAAAAATAATGATTAAAATGTGAAATATTAAAATGTACATCAAATAATTATTTAATGATATGAATATATGTTAATAAGTTAAATGAATTGTTCTTATGTACTAAGAATACAAGTTGTAGCTCGGTGGATAAGAGCTTGCCATTTAACTAAGAAATCATTGGTTTGATTTCTTTCTTCGTTTGAATTCTGGTTTATACATTTATTTTTGAGAGTTTTTTTACTAGCATATATAAATTGCTAGGATCACAACTTTAAGGGCACTTACATATACCAATAAAATACAAATTTTTTATTGATATTGTTTTGAAAATGCCAACAATTAATTGTTGATACCATCTTAAGATGGTACATAAAAAAATACCACAAAAATGCCAATAAAGTATTGGCATCATTTTTATATTGGCAACTTTTTTTTTGCTTATGGTGGCACTTAAATATGCCGCTAATAACAGTTTTTGTATAGTGAAGCGGCAGAAATCCAGATCAGTAAGAGGAGAAAAGTAGGAAGCATGTCAATACAACTTAGAAAAATTATTGTAGCCACTACAAACCTTCGTAGGTATATCAAGAAGTATTGGAAGCTTTACCATAGTTGCAACCATAGAAGAAGAAGTCGTAGCACGATGAACCAAGGAAAAAAAGAAAGAAAAAAAGGCAATCCTCAATGCTACAGAGATTGAATACCCGAGCCCAAACAAGCAAACTCAAAATTAAGCTTGATGGTGAAAAAACCCAAAATAGTAACTAAGGTGGACCTAGAAGCATGAGAAAAACTCTTTGCTTGAAGATCCAAGTAAAACAAAGCATCATTAAAGCTATTGTAGATCCTAGAGGCCAAGAAGACATTTTATCTTCGAAAATCTGGTTCAGAAGCTGAGGGTGCAAACTAAGTCCCATCCATATCCCTATCCTCTTGGTTGGATTCAGAAAGAAATTAAGTTAAAGATCAACAAACAATGTACCTTTACATTTACCATAACTAAAAAAATATATTAATTGTGAGAACCCTGCGAGCATATATTTAATACTATATAAATACTAAGAAATTCAAAAAATACTTTCTGACTAGCTATTTTTGGATGAGATTTTGAATTGTAGATAACTAACTAAACCAATTAAAGATCTATTTTACTACTTATATATACTCAAATATCTAAAAAATAGCTTTTGCTCGTCTCAAACTTTCTAGCCATGTTCTTGTCCGGTAGAGTCCGTACAGAAGGAATAATGATATCTCTAATTTGATATAGAGCAAATTCAAGAACCTAGTCAAGAAGCAATTCTACCCATTTGGTTATGAGAGAATCGGTGGATCAAGTGACAGTATCTACGGTAGGAATATGATCAATTTGTTTGATTGTAAGCACTTCTTAAAATCCTCATCATCCCCTCGAGTTAGTCATGCAATAATAAATACTCATGGGGATCAGTTATGAGATTGTGCCATTTGATCAACAGATCCATCTTAAATAGGTAATTAACATGACATCACCACAGCCTGGGATTCAAACAATCTATTTATAACTAATAACAACTGCTTATTCTATATTACCCTTCAATAATCATGCAGTCTTCCCATAAGAGCCAGCTTTGCCAGACTGATATCTGAAAATGCTTGAGAATGCAGATTTCTGTGATGATTGCCAAAAACAAGCAAATAAAAGATAAAGCATCCTAAAAAGCAGATAACAAAAACCAAAAGCAGCATCCAATGTCACTGCTGCATTTTATTTTATTTGTTGCAATTTAAACAAAGGAGCATCCTTGCAAGATATCTCATAAAATGGTTCGCTGATAGAGAGGTAGAGCTCCCAATGCCTCTCGTTCTCCCCTCTCCTGTTTCACCTGCAACAAATAAAAGTGACCATTAGTAGCATAAACTTAAGCTGGAAAAAATAGTAGACTCAGTGGTTTAAAAAGTCATTCATCAGATACTCCATTTATATCAGTCAAATGCACCACATGCCAATTGCTAGAATTAAGTACCATAATCCAAAGGAAATTTGGTGATGTCCAGACTGTTACAATCAAATTCTGATGACAATTTCAGATATAATGCCATGTTGATCAAAGGTTGGGTCTTCATGATGTCACAAAAAAAAATAACAGTGATTCCAGTTGTTGAAGATGAAAAGACTAGTGTGAAGAAAGAGTGAATAGACTAGAGATGGGGGTGAAAGAGGTAGAAACCATTTGGTTCGTAGTTGGAAGAGAAAGGCTTTTCTTTGCCATGAATCCAGCATGTGCAAGCAAATGAAGGACTACCTAATGGATGCATGTGACTCCATCAGTTGGTGATGGAATGAGATTTAGTAATAGAAATGGATATTATATATATTTTTTTCGATTGCATTTCTTATTTCTTTCTCAAGAAGAGAGAGCAAGAAGCGCACATCACCAAATAGGGAATGCATTAAACTCATTTCTTTTTATCAGACTCAATGGAAAGGTCTGGTAGGCATACCTCAACCTGTGCACTGAATTTTAATAGTAGCGAAACCAAAGCACTTTGCTTACATGAAACACAGACTAATGCCAGTTTTGGGTGAATATATATATATATATATATATACATATAATAAGCATAGAATATAGCTAGACATAGTTAATGCAGCATCTTATGCAATGTTTTCAGAAAAGGCGATACCAAATATAATAAGAATATAATCTATTTGTTGTTATATTAATATAATCAAATATAAAGAACATTAAGCACACCAAGTTTTCAAATTGACTGCCCATATGTTCATCTAGAAGGCTCAGCAAATTAAATGGATACGTCAATGCTAACAAACTTTCAAACAGCTCATCATTAGAATTAGAATTTACAGTAAAAATCTGTATAAACTACATAATGCAACTCCAATAAATAGGCAGAGAAGCAAAAAAGGTTGTCCACCTAGAAGGTTTGAAGAGGCCATTTGCAGAAGGATATCATCCACGTCACATAAACAAAAATTCCGAGTTACTGCCAGAAGCTGATTGAAAACAACTCGAGGTAAAATTTGCTCATAGAAACACTTACCAGAGCCAACATGTCTTTAAGATAGCTTCTAAATGGTGCCTGCAATGCCTGCAAAGACCGAAAAAGTGGTTGGTATTGGCGATTAAGATAGATGCGAAAGGCAAAACTTCATAACCAAACTGAAACAATATAAACATGGATTTTATTTCAATAAAAGTAATTGGTGCATAAAAAAATAAGATCTTCATGGCTAAGGATCACTTGCAACAGTTATGTACTGCCAAACGAGAAGTATCCCAACCTATCAGTAGCACCACCTTGAAAGTATAGTTGATACATATGTAGGGAACAAAAAATGAGTCATAAAAGGCATGTAGTTATGGTTGTCTAGATACATATAGACATTATTACATGAGTTGAAAATTTCATAACAAACAAAATGATTTGATGCCCCACATTTGGATGTCCTATGCAAGTATTTTCCATATTCAAAAAAAATATATAGGGGCGGTATAGTCCACAAAAGCAGAAAAAAAAGGGTGGAGAACAAGAGCTGATTTACATATATTCTTTAAAATAACTTTTATGAATAAAGCCAGAACAGTTAGCCCATACAGAGAAATGCCATGCAGGCATATGTCTGGATCAAATGATTTCTCTACATGAACCTAAGTAAGACCATCTATACCTCATAATTATGTTCTTCATGTTTCCTATATAGTAAGTCTCTTAAAAAAGTGTTACTAAACAAATTGATTTAGGCTCTGTTTTGTGCCAAGAAAGTGAGAAAAGAAGATAAATCAGCAGGGGAAAAGAACAAGGCAAGAAAATGAAGTATTTTCTCCCATCTGATTAAATAAAAATTTTTAAAAAAAAGTTATTGAAAAGTGGTTAAGATATGTTTATCTTAAGCCGCTCACCTACATTTCACTTTCTCTCAAAATCACTACCTTCAAAACAAAAAATGTTTGCCATGTTTAGAGAATACCTGGCCCTATATTTTCTCTTTGATTTTCTCTTGAAAGAAGAGCTTCTCCCACCTCAAATCGAGTAAAAGTTTTTGGTGAAAAAAAAAATGGAGATGGAAAGGATGTTGAAAAATGAGTCATGTGAAACCAACAAAACTTTCATAAGTTCAAGCAGCTTCAGGCACTTGAAAGCACAAGCAAAACACAACACCACAGGACAGGTTAGCAAAAGCTGGTAAATGATTCACACCGTGTGTAACATCCTGAATTCTTGAGAATCTGACAATCTGATATCAACATCAACTTAACTAAAAGGATCTCAGAAAATAATAATTACTTCTGGGCACATTTTTTGTTTCCTCTGTTTCCTATACATCATTCAAAATCACCAAAAACCTATCTTCCGGATATCATAGCTCGTCTAAACTAAAGATGCATCGAATTCCAAAAGAACCCTTAACAAATCAATCATTTTATCAACGCATACCTTCATTAACACGAATCAAGAACCACATGACAGCTCTGTAAATCTTCTTCAGATTACTAATATAGAAAACGAGCAAAGGCAAAAAAGGGAACATCGAAAAATGCTCAGACCTGCAAGTCCTCGGGCAAATACTCGTGCTTCAGTGAGAGATCCATGGCGCGCTTAAGGCGCTGGTTCCTCGCGTCCGCCACCTCGCGCGGGAGCCGGGCCAGCGCCTCCTTGATGTCCAGATCGTACATAGGATCGTAGAGATCATCGTAACGCAACCCTAAATCGAGAGATAAACAAAATTTAAAAACACACACACACACACACATAAAACAAAATAGAATCTGTTGCTAGAAACTGGACCCGGGGCGGCCGTCGGCTGAGGAGGAGGAGCTCCGGCGAACACTGGCGGGCGGCGATCCGTCGGCGAGCGGCGTCCTCCGTGGGGGGCCTGCAAAAAGCCGGTGGCCGGGGTTTCCGGCGCCGGCCCTCCGATGCTTAAGTCAGAGGGGAGCTTAATTTTGGAGAAGGAGAGAGGAGGAAGATATATTCTGCTGGGCTTTTTCTGAGTCCAACCCCCCTGGGAAGGAGGGGTCCCCTTTTTATAGGGGGGTCGGATTACCTGTAATGTGATGGGGCGAGGTTGCCGTACGACTCAGCACGTCGCTTGAGTTGGTGCGCGACCAGTGAATTAATGCCTTTATGTTGGAGGCGAGGCCGGGATCAGAGAGTTGTCACGGCTGACCGAACGCTGCCGAGCTGATTTACCGTGGAGGACTGAAGATCCGTAGATAATAGGAGCCACGCGCATTAATTGTTGAGTGAGCCGGAGATATACATTAGTGAGCCGGAGATATACATTAATTGTTGAGTGAGTCGGGGGTTTGCAGAGATCATGCGCATTAAATGCTGGAGGCGGTGGCAGGGTATGGCCCCTGACCGGACTTCAGAAGGGTGCAACCGCGGTACGTGGGCGGCGAGGTCGGACTTCCGAGGTCAAGAGCCCTGAAGCTAGATGCTTGGTGGGGCGCCAGGTCGGGCGTATTAATTGTGGAGTAAGCCACCTAAGGCGTGATCCTGCGTCGGTCCGTAGGGGAAAGTACCCACAGTGGACAGTTGGTGGAGTCCGACTCCCAAGGTCGGGCGCTCTTCGGGTCGGGCATTCTGAAGTCGGGCATCAAGTTCGGCCGCCCGAGGTCGGCCGTCACCCGGTCCCGTACCGGCAAGGTCCTCATGTACTCGGGGGAACTTGCACTCCCTCAACAGAATCCATCAAATAAAGGGATCCACAATTTGGGATCAGAAACCCTAGAAGAGAAAGATGGAGATCCATAGGGACTACCGTATTTCTTGAAGCACTTGGAGAGGGCCTTGTAGTGCTGGGCGGCGAGCCAGTTGCGGCGGGGGTTGAGGAAAAAAGATTGCAACCCCGACGACGACGACGATTCCTACACCATTTCGCTTCGCCTGGAATCGCCATTTATCGATTGATTCGTTGGTTTTCGATCCATCCGCCACGGGAATGCGAAGCGCGAGCTTACGGGCTTCACTGAGTCCCGGCCAGGGCTCAATCTT
Source organism: Phoenix dactylifera (assembly GCF_009389715.1). NCBI lineage: Eukaryota > Viridiplantae > Streptophyta > Magnoliopsida > Arecales > Arecaceae > Phoenix > Phoenix dactylifera. The sequence goes on from NW_024068670.1 coordinate 31,067, forward strand.
CGGAGATTGAGTCCTGCTAGGTCTATAGGACGAGGGTGGCAATGGATTGGACCAGGTCAACTTTGAATTATAGACATAAGATTCTGATCTATATGTGACATGATGCTATATTGGTTCAGGAACCCTGGAGTCATATTCATCTCCAAGCCAACATTTCTCACCTGACATCCCTTTGACTTGTGATTTGATATATTTTATAAAGCCCAGTCCATGATGGACCTAATCTTATGTGCTTAATTTATCATTTTGTAATTCTCAGTTATTTGAATGAATGAGGTTTAAGTTACACTTGATGTAACTCCAGTAGAATTATACTTTTTTTTCGGATTGGATGATAGGATCCCATATCAATGATCCGAGCTGCTGGATATGATCCACCACCTACTACTTACATAATAAAAATTATGTGATTCGAAGTTCCTTATTCGATGTATCCAATAATCAATTAATTCATGTTATTTAAAGTATTGAAAATTTGACCATTTGATGTATACGCTACAAGACCCCCAGTCATATGATCTTAGTGCGTAAATAATTTAGAGATGATAGATTATATCCAACAGCTCGGATGATCAATATGGAACTCTCATCATCCAATTTTGAAAAAGAGTGTAATTCTATAAATCTTACACTAACACTAGGTATAACTTAACCTTTATCTTGTTTCTATTGCCAAAAAAAAACAAAGAAAAGAAAAGAGGCCATTCAAAATTTTTATCTAAATTCATCTCTCGACCTAATATAGGCAAATCATTATGTAATACGCGAACTTACATATATGACTGCTTTTGTTATTTAATGGATCGGTGAAAAAATTTAGTGTTATTATTTCCCTCTTTGAGCCATTGGATCCTTGACTTTTGCTGGCAAAAGATTTCCTACATACATAAAATTATTATTATATAGCTGAAGCAAGTTCAATAACTTCATGTGCTCTTGCCGATTGAGGCCTCCATTTTAAGCCTCCTTGGTTTGAATTTCAAGAATTTCGTTATCATGATTTGCTCCCTTCTTGAAAATGTTGCGAGCATTCTCACAGTTCCATCTTCCAGGGCCTTCTTTGGTATTCTTTAGCATCAAGGCTACTCGAACCCATGGAGAGTAATGGCCATAGCATCTCCAGGCTTGTCGAACCACTTTCTGAATTCCTCTGCAAGGCAATCAGATTTTTTCAAAGCAAAATGGACCAATAATATTAAGGAACTTATCCTTACCATCAATTAAAATTGGACAATGATTAGAAGCATAGTAAGCCACATGACATTGACACGCCTCCTTTGATTCGGGAAATAGATCCATCCACTCGTCCGAAGGTAGCACACGGTATAATATTTCCTAAATACGAGCAAGATGCGGTTTATTGTTGCACCAGGTGTAATTTGGACCCTCAAAACCCAGGCCAATCAGGCCATTAGGTTGAAAGATTTTTTTTAATTTCCTTAATATTTATGTCAATATGAAAGGCCTTGTGCTGCCACTAATAATACGGTTAAAATTGTCGTCTATTAAATTGATGTCAAAGAATTAAATGATATATCGCACTCGAAACATGATCTTCTAATATCTTAATCCAAAGTGTAGTTTTTTGTTTTTTTGAATGCAGAGGCACTGGCAAAATATATTGAAAAATTATTTTTTTTGTTTTTTTTGAATGCTGAAGGATTTCCATAACAAGATATTCTCTCTCCTTCTTGTGGGCTATTAAATTACTTGAATATGCAAAAAGAAAAATATTTATTTTTGTTGTCCATCAATTGTTCACGATTATTTTTTCATAATTTTCTTTGCCCAACAAGATGGAGATACAAAAACCTACGACCTTCTACGTTGTACAATTAGGATTTAAACCAGGACCCCCGTAGTAGAAGTAACCATTGTTCTTATGGTGCACATTATAGCAGTTGGCTTGTGTAGCAAAAGTGCGAACCCCTCGAGGAGCTTGAAGTTGGTCGGACTTATCAACTATTCGTATGTTTTTGAAGAAGCTCGCCTTGCCAAAACCTTCTTCTGGGAAATGGCCACTGCCCATCTCCGTGGAGGTGTGCTGACCTTTTGAATATAAGTTCACAACCTCCCCTCCCCATTGTATCACTGAGGCACTATCGGACAGATGAGGGAGTAAGGAAGAAGGCCAGTACCCCACTGGAGATTGATTCCCATACTGCAGCCACCAATTCCCCGTTTTTGGATCCTACTCAAAAAATGAAAACCATTAGTATTGATAGATGAGACGTGAAAAAGCAATTAAATATGACTATTGTGCTTTTGCTACATTGAGAGTTTGTGAGTTAGGAGAAGAAATAAACACCTTGTGAATCTTTTGCTTTTACCTTCCAGAGAGACAAAGTGATTTCATATTGGCATCCACCATAGCTAGAAATGGGGTAGATGGTGGCACCTAATGCTATCTCCTTGTTGACTTGAACGAACCCAGAGCATTGTAGGTTGTAGCAGCCTACTGATTTATAACCATCAGCCTAAAATTTTATGCCAAAATATTAGAAGCCTTCCAATTTTTCATAATTTTTGCTTTGTGTCGTTTATCGAAATCAGGAATGTCTGTGGCGCCTCAACTCTATCATATAATCGACCAGAAAGAACCCAAAAAACTCAAAATAATGAACAATATAAGATAAATTATCAAAAAACTCTTGGAAGATAAGGTAGGACAACATAAGGAAAGAGGAAACTAATAGAAACAACACATATAAAATATGAGAAAATGAAGGAATGTTAACTTACCGTCCAGAAAGTAAATAGTCTTGTTTTATAATCTCCGTATAGAAATGGAGCAACCTGATTTTTTTCCACACCAAAGAGTAAACCAGATGAAGTTAATTAATGCATGAAGAGAGAACTTTCAGAATTTCATATAATTAAAACTACTTTCTATTTATTCGAAATTGAAGCAATAATATACATGCCAGCCAGCTTCGATGGTATTGAGAACCTCTGTAGGACCCCCAAGAATCCAAAGTTGAGACAGACTGAACTCATCTTTGTTTTCCAGCTTCGGGTTCCACACATTTATGGTTGCCTTTGCTCCATGGTACTTATCTCCTGTTACATAAGCAATCGCATGCTACGCAAGAAAACCCACCAACAAACACAAATGAGAAAGGCGAAAGAGTAGGGGAAGGAAATGGAAAGGTTAGAGATACTTCGCTCCATGGTTACTCCTTTTCATAAATTTTCAAAACCATGTACCTCATGTCCAATGCTATTCCAGTTGGGTTCTATAGAAGTTGGATTTGCGATTGTCCTATGCCTCTTCTTTCCATATCTTTCGATAAAGCTGGACCTCAGCACATCACCCTTCTTAGTTCTCCTAATAGGGATGGTGTCCTCGGGGCACCTCCCATTTTGATGCCAAAGTTGAGGTATGGAGCTAGTTTCCATCTTTGGTGCCTCCCTATTCTCATCGTATAGGCCTAATAGCTGGAAACTTGGTCTCATCTGAAGATTTTGCATGAAGTGGAGACAAAGCAAAGAGACCGCCAAGTGTAAACATAAAGTGAAAGGTGAAGGACTTGAAAAGAAGAGAGAGTGTGGGGGGAAAAAGAGCACACCTGGATAGTATGGTTTTTGAGCGAAGGATGATCGAAGGCTGGCTGATGAGAGATATGGACACAGTCTATGATATCCCCATCCGGGCTCTTTTTAAAGAAACAAACATTAGAGCAAATAAAACCACAAATCAAGAAGCATTACAGTGAAAAATGCCAAAAAATAAGTATGATAGAAGAGAAAAAATACAGTAGAAACTTGATGGGATTGTACTGAACGAACAAAAAAGGTGAAAACAAAAAATATTTCAAAATACATTTCCGATTAAAAATAATTTAGAAAATCTTCTTAAAACTCTTTTACAATGAACAAAAAATGTTTTCTTACCAAAAAATCCAAAAAAAAAAGAATAATTGAAAGAATAGTGGGATGGTAGACCTTGATGCTTTTGATAGGTTTATCCAATCGGATCAGGTGTTCCTGCACCTCGAACTGCTCGATTGTAGCCCACACTCTAGCCATGATGCAAGATAAGCAAATCATCACCAGCAATAGCGCGACCAGGCCATGGCTCATACTATTGTGCACCTCCATAGCCCTTTCTTTCAAACCCTTTTCAATGAAAATAAAAACATACACCATCCAATATATATATAACAAACTTCTTCTTCCTGGTTGCCTATTATATATCAAAGAATATCTTACTTAAATTAAATGCCACAGATTCTGCTTAATTTTGTGCATTAATTGAAAGAGCTTATCTGATTATCAAATTAATTGTCCATCAATTGTTTCCTCCATAATGAAGGATTTCCATAACAAGCTTTTCTCTCTCTTTCTTGCGGGCTATTAAATTACTTGAATATACAAAAAGAAAAATATTTATTTTTGTTGTCCATCGATTGTTCACATCATCCTTCTTGGTCCTCCTACTAGGGATGGTGCCTCTTCTTTCCGTATCTTTCGACAGAGCTGGCTCTCATCACATCATCCTTCTTGGTCCTCCTAATAGGGATGGTGTCCTTGGGGCACCTCCCATTTTGATGCCAAAGCTGACGTATGGAGCTAGTCTCCATCTTTGAAGCCACCTCATTCTCATCATCTAGGCCTAATGGGTGGAAACTTTGCCTCATCTGAAGATTTTGCACAAAGTGAAGACAAAGTAAAGAGATCCCTAGGTGTAAATATTAAGTGAAAGGGGAAGGATTTGAAAAGAAGAGAAAGTAAGGGGGAAAGATAGCACACCTGGACAGTATAGTTTTTGAGTAAAGGATGATCAAGGGCTGGCTGATGAGAGATGTGGACACAGTCTATAATATCTCCATCCGGGCTCTTTTTAAAAGAAAAGCAAATAACATAACAAATGAAACTACAAATTAAGAAGCATTGCAGGGAAAAATGCCAAAAATAAGTACAATAAAAGAGGAAGATATATTACAGTAGAAACTAGATGGGATTGTAGTAAATGTACAAAAATAATAATTTTTTTATTTTTTAAAAAGTGACAGAATAAAATGCTAACAAATTGGAAAAAGAGCGTAGCTCAAGAATTTTAATGCCCAACTAAATACAAAGGAATGATTTCAACTTTACAAATTAGATAGCACTAGGGCGAGTAAATGAAAGATAACAATTTTTTTAAAAGGGGAACAATAAAATTCCTAGTTTTATGCAAGTATTGTACAAAAATGTTTTCTTGCTATCGTGCTTCCTAAAATATTACATATAATAATTAAAAATAATAAATAGATAACCAATTAACAACCAAGTTAAATTTCATCCACTAATAAGGAATGGCTAGGATGTCTCTATATTTTGAGAAAAAAATAAAAAGGTAATATATCAATTTCTAAAGAATATTTTCCTAAATAGAGACAATATGGGAAGAAAATCGTCTGATCCATGAAAGACGACACAAGATTAACCAAAAAAAAAAAGTAAGAGAGAGAGAGAGAGAGAGATCAAGATTCCTTCTAAAAGATTATATTAAATTAAATAATCTAAAAAATTCTAACCAAATTAAGGTTCTTTTTTAAGTAGATAAATAAATAAATACTTTGTAAAATAGATTTTATTGAAAAATAATTCAGAATATCTATCCAAAACTCCTTTGGAACGAAAAAAAAATCTTTGACCCTAAAAAACCAATAAAAATCTAAGAAAAAAAATGAAAGAATAGTTAGACAGCAGACCTTGATGCTCTTAACTGCAGGCTTATTCAATCGCTTCAGATGCTGCCGCACCTCTGTTTGCCTACACCATAGCCTTAGTGCACCACAAGGAGATCATCACAAGCAATAGCACCACCAGTCCATGGCTCATGCCAACGTGAGCTTTCATGGCCCTTCTTTCGACCTTTTTTCAATGAACTAATTAGAAAACCAAACATACCATACAATATATGAACAAAAATTTCTTCTCCGCCATTGTCATTTATATAGCGAAGTTTATCACATATCAATCAAGATTATCAAATTAACGGTGCATCAATTATTTTAGATTTCTATCCCTTAGCAACACAATCAAAATTGAAGAGACAACCATATGAATTTAGTCCAACACTACTTGCCAATGATTTCAAATAACCTATTAGCTGTGGTGTACTCTTGGCACATGTCATGCACCAATTTGCTATTTATGTCAGCAACAGATGCATGCTTAACTTGATTGTAAGATGGTGGATTCATTTAGATGAGTATTTAACGTGTTTATCAAAGGCAAACTAACTTGAAAGGAGGGGGTTTAGAGTGTAGCTTTGTGTATCATATAGCTTCTTACCAGCTGGTGCGTACAATTATCAACCCTGAGCTGGTATGGGATGGGGCGATGACGGGCATCGATCTCGCCCGCAAATGGAGGAGAAGAAAGGAAAGAGGTGACTGGCTCCAGCGAACAGGGATGGAAACTCCTCCCCTATTAGTCGGGCAAAATAAGAAAGAAAAGGATGTGATTCGTTTCATGGTTAGCCATTTAAATAGATAAGCAACAGATAACCATTTAACAACCAAGGTGAATTTCATCCACTAACAAGGAATGGCTAAGATGAGTCTCTTTATATTGACAAAAAAAAATGATATATCAATTCCTAAAAGATATTTTGCTAAATAGAGACAATATGTGAAGAGAATCGTGACCGTGAAAGACGACACTAAGTGTTGCCACACCTCCACTTACTAGATTGTGGCCCGTCCCATAGCCTCGGTACCGTGCACCATAAGAAAATCATCACACATCATGGTCAGCTTTTATGAAACTACGTTGCATTGTCTCCCTAGTCCACATAGGTTATGGGCCGAGTTCACTCTAATACTATTTGTCACAATGCAAGATTTCACCCAAAAAGACTAATCAGAAGATATTTTTTGGATTCCTTAATCCTGTATAAGTACCCAAGATCTCCTTGGTGAATAACTAACGTGGGACTAAATACACGCCCGTATGTTTCCTCACAATTCAACCCATCCCTCCCAGCTAGTGGCTCGATCAAGAATCCCCTGCCAAGAATGGCAGGTCGCTCGAGGTTGTTGGTCTCCAGAATCCTCCTCGCTCGCTACCGAGGATGGAAAACCGGGGAAGAAAATGGAATGGAAACTGAGGAGGGAACCAGCCCATTTCAGCTTGGGATGGCAGTCATGATACGGCACTCGATAGCAATGGACGTAGAAGGAGGATAGAGACAGCCCATACTAGGTCGAAGGAAAAGGCCAGAAAGAAGCATTGTTCAGTTGCAAGAAACTATGGGAAAAGAAGATTTCCCTTTATATTTGAGATTTCTTTGGCTGTCCTATGTCCAAATTATGGTCAGTAAAAAGTCAGTGCGCTTTGTACGTAGTTTGCTTCCCGTTGTGGCGAAGAAAATCTGAATTTAAATGCGTCCAAATTTACGTGATTCTTAAATATCCCAGAGTGGAAGGAAGGCCAAAGAGGAGAGACCGTGAGTTATGGACGATTTATAATATCCCTAGGGACCTCTTTAACTTTCTGCTGGAAAATGTGATCTCGGCCTGTTAAAATCCTTTCGATGAAATCTTCCAGCATCCAAATACTCCCTTACAGAAGCATGAAGCTGTCTTATTGGCGGTACATGATGCATGCACCGTCCTTATTGCTTTCCTGACGCTGGATTCCTTAGGTCGTTCTTATTAGAAATTAACCTTATAATTACTACGTTCGGTGAGAAGGATGGTCCGTTCGTCAAGTCTCCGGGAGTACCAGCTTGAGTGGAATAGCTCGAGAGGTGCCGGTCTCCACTGCTTGTTTCTTTTCTTCACTGTGGATTTTTTGTGGGGGAAGGAAGACATGGACTGCTGAATGCCCACCGTTCACACTCGCTTTGACGAGCTATTTGACGTAGGTAGCTGTTGCACTATAGCATATTTTACTACTAATTAAGACGTGAAATATTGTTACCCTTATCCCTATATAAAACTAGAGACGATATTGGGGCAGGATGTCTGATTTCAGCGTGGAATTAAGCCCTTTTGCCTATAAACTCCTAGGTACTCGCTTTGCTTTAAGACTTTTGTTCTCTTCACGGCAATTCCTTCTAGTGATTGCACTAGGCCTAACAGACAAGATAATCGACCAAAATCTTCTCCTCCACCCTGTGAATTATGTCAATTTTCTATCCTAAATTCCAACCATTCCTTTCTAATTTCTTCATCCATGTATAGGCCAAGTTCCAAAGATGTTAGCTATTATTTTGCTCTTTCTCTCTAGAAGTGGCATCCTACACGGCATGCACTATATAGCGAATCTTAGCCGCTCATTTCTGTACTGGTATATCGAGATGAACACTTGGCGAATAGAGTCTACCGGAACGAGCTGAAACAAAATCATGGGATCGAGTCTCACCTTTTTAAGTTCTTCCCACGCATAATGTCAAGTAGTCCGCATGCTTACTTCCATCGACAACAAAGTATTTAAGATTAAAAAAACTGCGATGCTTAGGTCTGTGTATTCTATTGGCCCGGCCTTTGTGGTTGCCATGTCCTAATAAATGCTGGCCTAAGCAAGCCTTGGTCGTACGTAGGACGAGGCAGTAGCGCCACCGGCTAAAACTGCCCCAACTCCTCCATATTATGAACAGTAATGCGTTATCATAGTATGATGTGATCAAAGGTCCATGGATCTTATACTCACGTTAGAGTAATATAAATGCCGTTTTTTACCAAAAAAAAAAAAGTCCATGGATCATATGGTTCACAGCCTTTAAGACCATCAGGATCATGGCCTGCCAGTTTTGTGGGATCTTAGCGACCCCTCTTTTACTTTAGCTAATGCGAATCTGTGCTTGGAAAATGTTTATCTTGTTTCTATTACCAAAAAAAAAGAAGAAGAAAGAAAAGAGACCATTCAAAATTTTTTATCTAAATTCATCACTCGACCTAACATAACCAATCTTAATTCATTATGTAATACGCGAACTTACATATATGACTGCTTTTGTTATATAATGGACCGGTGAAAAAATTTAGTATTATTATTTTCCTCTTTGAGCCATTGGATCCTTGACTTTTACCCACAAAAGATTTCCTACATACATAAAATTATTATTATATAGCAGAAGCAATTTCGATAACTTCATGTGCTCTTGTTGATTGAGGCCTCCATTTTAAGCCTCCTTGGTTTGAATTTCAAGATTTTCGTTATCAGGATTTGCTCCCTTCTTGAAAATGTTGCGAGCATTCTCACGGTTCCATCTTCCAAGGCCGTATTCTTTAGCATCAAGGCTACTCGAACCTATGGAGAGTAATGGCCATAGCGTCTCCAGGCTTGTCGAACCACTTCCTGAATTCCCCTGCAAGGCAATCAGAATTTTTCAAAGCAAAATGGAGTAATAATATTAAGGAACTTATCCTTACCATCAATTAAAATTGGACAATGATTAGAAGCATAGTAAGCCACATGACATTGACACACCTCCTTTGATTCGGGAAATAGATCCATCCACTCGTCCGAAGGTAGCACACGGTATAATATTTCCTAAATACGAGCAAGATGCGGTTTATTGTTGCACCAGGTGTAATTTGGATCCTCAAAACCCAGGCCAATCAGGCCATTAGGTTGAAAGAATTTTTTTAATTTCCTTAATATTTATGTCAATATGAAAGGCCTTGTGCTGCCACTAATAATACGGTTAAAATTGTCGTCTATTAAATTGATGTCAAAGAATTAAATGATATATCGCACTCTAAACATGATCTTCTAATATTTTAATCCAAAGTGTAGTTTTTTTGTTTTTTTGAATGCAGAAGCACTGGCAAAATATATTGAAAAATTATTTTAGTGGATCATCATATTTTCTCTAACTTCAACTCATGCTTCTGGATTTTTTTTTTTTCGGTTTTGAAAAGAAATGGCCAAATTGGAGCTCAGAACCATGGAAATTGCTGAATTTTAGACTCATGGAAGAAACCAAAATCAAATCTGGAGTTCTCAAACCTTGGTTGACACTTGATGCTCATACTACCCAAGCTCGCTTATTTATCTGGTTAACTTGTGCTAGTTTTCTCAGTCTCCCAAAGCCTTTTTCACCCGTCTTTTGTTAAAAGTGTGGGAAGCTCAATCTGAAATAGAAATGCTAGCTTGGATTCAGGAAACATGATGCTAAATTCAGGATGCAAGCCCCTTTCTGAATTGAACTTGTGTGTGTAAAATATTTTAGGTTGAAGGATGGCACAAACCATTGTGCAGTACTGCATGAATCATTTGTGATAAGTACACAGAATAAGGCAAGCTGAGTTACAGCCCAGTGGTTCACCCCTCTACTTGAGAGGGGGTTTTGGGTTCAAAGCTTGGGAGGTATTTCCCAGGCGTACCATGATCATCAACTTGGAGAAATGGGTCAGCTAGAAGCTCTCTCGCAGGATGGAGACTATGATGAAGCATCCTCCCCTCAAATTGTACTAAAGGTTCCCTCCAGCAGGCTGTTCCTCTTGTATTGCCTCGGTTTCCTTTTTCTGATGGAGACTATATGATGAGAAACCTGCAGCTTTGTGTTAACTCCCTCCGACTTTCTTCCAGACTCGTCACGGAGCTCCAGGCACATGGGTTCCATTTCTCCCTAACAACCTTCAAACAAACTCCCATCCAGAATGTTCCCAGGAGAGTTATAAAACCTCCGTCTCACGTCCTCTCATGTATTCAGTTGAATGAAATGTAATCCTGTTATCTTCTTCATCCATTCCTCACTCCTTCTTCTTCTTCAACGTACTCCTGTAACTGGAGCTTCTGTGCCAGTTACTATTCATCAATGTGCCGGGGTATAATAGTCCAGGTTAATGATTCTTTCATGGTATCAGAGCAGGAATCCTCTCTGTGTGTTGGTGAGCTCCCGACAACCTCTCTTTTTCTCATAGTTCATGTCATCCGACTCAATTATCCTTGAAGTGGTCTTACCTCCTCTCGACGACGAAGCTATGGCATCTCCTGGATCAACAAACAAATCCACCGATGCTCACAGAAGTTTCTCCAACTCTGCTATCTCCCCAAATTTAAAATTCCTCATCACAAGGATTCAATCCTTGGTTCCAACCCAACTCACAGCTGAGAACTATCTTACCTGGCGCTCACAAATCACTCGTGTCTTCAAGGCGAGTGGGTTTCTCACCTTTCTAGATAATACAGCACCCTCAGCATCTTTCAATGATTCTGAGGAATTCGACAATTGGTTGTTTACAGACCAATTTTTATCCACTGCGCTGTATTCTACAATCTCCCCTTCTCTTCTTCCTTTTGTAGTCAACTTAGAACACTGTCACCAGATCTAGAGAACTCTTGAAAATCGTCTGAATTCAGCCACTCGGACACACATTATCCAGCTAAAGAATGAACTGCACAATATTCGGAAGAACAATTTATCAATGCAACAGTTTCTTAATGAGGTCCGATCCAAGGTTGATGCTTTGGCAGCCACGGGATCCAATCCAGAAGCAGAAGATGTTATTCTCTACATTCTAAATGGCTTACCAACCTGCTATGACTCCTTCGCCACTGCCATTCGCACTCGTTCTTCATCCATTACTCTTGATGAACTATACGCCCTCCTCTGTAGTGAGGAAATTATCATGCTGTCTAAAGAAAAGCAATACTCTGCTCCTGATAATTCTTTTGCTTTAATAGCAACCAGAGGACGAGGCCGTGGCCGTTACTTCTCATCCTCTCGGGGACGTGGTCGCTCAAGAACCGGTGGCTGGTCTCCATCCTCTCCCAGCAGAGATTCCACACCTTTCATCGAATGCCAGATCTGTCATAAACCCGGGCATTCCGCAGCTCGCTGCTGGTTTCGTATGGACCCCAGTTATCAAGGTCATCCTCGCCAATTCACTCGACCGCAAGCTCACCTGGCTCACTCCTCTACTGGCTCTTCATCTGGCGAGTGGATCATTGACAGCGGAGCTTCACTACATATGACTCCAGATTCTTCCTTGGTTCATCAACCCAGCTCCTACAATGGCTCAGACAAGGTTATACTGGGAGATGGTTCTTCCACGGACATTACTCATACAGGATCAGGTATCCTTCCCACTCCATTACACACTTTTCACCTACCTACGCTTCTACACACTCCACACATATCGCATAACCTTCTCTCTGTCCATAAACTAGCTTTAGATCATAACTGCATCCTCATCTTTGATTCCTCTGGTTGTGTCATCAAGGACAAGCACTCCAACAAAACTCTATTCCAGGGACGATGCTCTGACGGTCTCTACAAAATCCCTTTCACATTCATCCAGTCATCTCCTACAGCCTATACAGCGTCTACATCTCTTCCATCTTCAATCTGGCATCTTCGTTTGGGTCATCCGGCCAACAATACACTGCAACATCTCTCCAGCACTCTTCGTCTTCCTCAGTCAAACAACTATTCTTCCCTCTGCGAGCCCTGTTGCATGGCCAAGAGCAGTCGTCTTCCATTCACTCTTCACTCCCGGACTACAACAGCACCACTAGAACTAATCCACTCCAACGTCTGGGGTCCCTCGCCTCCAAGCTCCGACAATCCCATTCGATTCTATGTGTTGTTTGTGGATGACTTTACACGTTATTCGTGGGTCTATCCTCTTGCTCGCAAATCGGATGTATTTGATAAATTTTTACTTTTCAAATCTCTTGTTGAACGACAATTCAGTAAGCCCATTAAATGTTTTCGCTCTGACGGAGGGGGTGAATTTGTTAATAACCGATTCCACTCTCTCTTCTCCTCTCTTGGCATCGTCCATCAACTCTCTGCGCCATATACCCCAGAACAAAATGGAATATTCGAACAAAAACACAGGCATTTACTTGAAATTACCCGTAGTATTCTTATTCATTCCTCCCTACCCACAATGTTCTGGATTGATGCTCTGCTCACAGCTACGTATCTCATTAACCGATTGCCTACTTCGACACTCAATTTCCAATCTCCATTCGAAGCCCTTTTCAAACACCCTCCAGACTATAACTTCCTCCGAACATTTGGTTGTCAAAGCTATCCCTGGCTTCGTCCTCAAACCCATAACAAACTATCCCCCCGTTCCACACCGTGCGTCTTCATTGGCTACTCTCCAAACCACAAGGCCTACAGGTGCTATAACCCAGCTACGGGAAAGGTCATTATCTCCAGGCATGTCCGCTTTGATGAATCTAAATTTCCTTACTCTTCCGTTCGTTCCACCATCTCAGCACATCCTCCTCTTCTTCCTTTTCCCTGTCTTGTACCACCCTCCTTATTACCTCACAATTCACACATCACTCCTATTGCCTCTCATCCACATGTCCCACAGCCAGCAACTTCCGATCCCATTTCTATTGTTTCACCACAACCAGAGGATCGCGTCTCCTCCTCCTCCACAACCGCATCACCTCCACCACTAGTCCGTCACCACATGATCACCAGACAGCAAACTGGTTCCCTTAAACCCAAACAAATACTCTCACTCCTCAGCACCTCACCAGAACCATCTGAACCAACCTGTTACACAAAGGCAGCCACAGATATGCAGTGGAGAAGAGCCATGTCTACAGAATTCGACGCCTTACTCAGTCAACACACCTGGGATCTGGTACCTCGGCCTCCCTCTCAACAGGTTCTCGGATGCCGATGGACATACCGAATCAAGAGGAATTCAGACGGGTCCTTAGCTCGGTATAAAGCCAGGTTAGTCGCCCAGGGGTTCAAACAATAATTCGGCATAGACTACACTGAAACTTTCAGCCCCGTTGCCAAATTCCAAACCATACGACTCCTCCTGGCTCTAGCAGTTACCAAACACTGGCAGGTCAGACAGCTCGATGTATCTAATGCGTTTCTTCATGGGAAACTAGACGAGCTGGTATACATGGAGCAACCACAAGGCTTCAGTGATCCTCAGCACCCAGACCATGTCTGCTTGCCTCGGAAAGCCATCTATGGTCTCAAACAGAGTCCCCGGCAATGGTTTGCTACCTTCTCCAATTTCCTTCTGCAACATGGTTTCAAATCCAGCGTTGCCGACCCGTCTCTGTTCTTCTCCCACCAAGACAATGCTTCAATCTACATTCTCATCTATGTGGACGACATCTTGCTCACAGGAGACTGTCCCCAGGCCTTAACAAATTTATTTCTTACACTACAAGGTCAATTCCAAATGAAAGACCTGGGCCAATTGTCTCATATCCTGGGTATTCAAGCTACATTTTCTACTCATGGCGTCACACTCAACCAACAATCCTATGCCCTGAAACTTCTACACAAGGCAGGCATGCAGGATTGCAAACCAGTGGCATCACCTCTTCCTTTAAAACTACCTATCTTCCCCAACAGTTCGGCTCCATATTCCGATCCTACACATTACCGATGTCTCACTGGATCTCTACAATATCTGACTACTACCAGACCGGATCTTTCCTTTGCCGTGAACTATCTGAATTCAGGATGCAAGCCCCTTTCTGAATTGAACTTGTGTGTGTAAAATATTTTAGGTTGAAGGATGGCACAAACCATTGTGCAGTACTGTATGAATCATTTGTGATAAGTACACAGAATAAGGCAAGCTGAGTTACAGCCCAGTGGTTCACCCCTCTACTTGAGAGGGGGTTTTGGGTTCAAAGCTTGGGAGGTATTTCCCAGGCGTACCATGATCATCAACTTGGAGAAATGGGTCAGCTAGAAGCTCTCTCGTAGGATGGAGACTATGATGAAGCATCCTCCCCTCAAATTGACTAAAGGTTCCCTCCAGCAGGCTGTTCCTCTTGTATTGCCTCGGTTTCCTTTTTCTGATGGAGACTATATGATGAGAAACCTGCAGCTTTGAACTATGCTACCTTGCTGCACTCTCATTCTTTTCAGATTTTCTTTCTTCCGAGTCTCCTCTTCGCTGTCTCTCTTGCTAAGGAGTGGTTCTTGCGTGCCGGAACACCTCCTTTGTAACTCCTTTGAAAATCCTGTATACTTTCTCTACTCCGTTGTAACTTCACAATTTTGTTCTGAATAAATTTTGGTGGGTAATGTGGCACATCCCAAAAGAGTATATGTCCTCCAATTCATTGTAAAGCATGCATTAAATGTCAACTTTTGCTTTCTAAATACAAATTAATTTAGAGTCTTAACCTGGCACTGCATGGTTAGCACTCCCAATCCAGCGACCTGTCCTTCCTAATATTTTCCGAGACAAGCAGAATATGGAACCTGTCATGGGCTGTAAAAATGTGCCGTGACAGAGTAACCATTGATTGTTTATTCTCGTTGTGCATTCATTGTTCGCAATTATATATTCATGATTGTATTTTTCAATGGACAACTGGGATTTCTACCATTGTTGTCAATGTGCACATTAAAGCAGCTGGATTGCGTAGTGGAAGGGGCAATCCCGTGAGGAGCTTGAAGATGGTTGGACTTATCAACTATTTGAATGTTCTAGGAGTAGCTCGCCTTGCCAAGACTTTCTACTGGGAAATGGCTGCTACCCATCTCTGTGGAGGTTTGCTGACCATTTGAATTTAAGTTCACAACCTCCCCTCCCCATTGTATCTCTGAGGCACCGTCCGACAGATAACGGAACAAGGAAGAAGGCCAGTAGCCCAATGGAGATTGATTTCCATACTGCATCCACCAATTCCCCGATTTTGGATCCTGCTCAAAAAATGAGAACCATATAAACATTCATTATTAATTATAGGTGAAAAGTTAAAAAAGTAATTAAACATGACTATTGTAGTTTTGCTACACTGAGAGTATGTGATTTAGGACAAGAAATTAACATCTTGTGAATCTTTTGTTTTTACCTTCCAGACAGACAAGGTGATTTCATATTGGCGTCCGCCATAGCTAGAAATGGGGTAGACGGTGGCACCCAATGCAATCTCCTTGTCGACTTGAACGAACCCAGAGCAGAGTAGGTTGTGGCGGCCTGTTGAATGATAACCATCATCCTGAAATTTTTAGGGTAAAATATAAGAAGACACCCAATCTTTATACTTTTTATGAAAACAACTCATATAGGACAAGAGAAAAATGAAGGAATATTAACTTACAGTCCAGTAGCTAGGTAAATAGCCTTGTTTTATTAACTTCATACAGAAATGCATATACCTGATTTTTTTGGGGACCAAAGAGCAACCAGCTGAAGATAATTAATGCATGAAGAGAGAACTTTCAAAATTTCATATAATTAAAACTACTTTCTATTTATTCAAAATTGAAACAATAATACACATGCCAGCCACAGCTTCGATGGTATTGAGAAGTTCTTCAGGACCCCTAATAATCCGAAGTTGAGACAGACTGAACTCATTTTGCTGTTCCAGCTTCGGGTTCCACACATTCATGGTTGCCTTTGCTCCATAATACTTATCTCCCTTTACATAAACAATTGCATGCTGCTCAAGAAGACCCACGAACAAACATAAATGAGAAAGATGAAGGAGCAAAGGGAAAGAAATGGAAAAGTAAGAGATACAAAGCTGCTACTAAGATACATGGTCTCCATTTATATTAGTGAGGTCTGCTCTCGAACAATCCACATCAAATTCCCCCTCCAGTTAAAATAAAACTCAGCTCTCAAATTAGATATGACTAGTTGAAATAAATATGAAAAAAAAAGAAAATCCTAAAAGAGATAGATCTCTTATTCTATATTGACTTTGCTTTCAGTCGCTCTATCTAATTTTTTCTAAATCGGAACATACGACTGGTCAAAATCTATCCCAAAAAGAAAATTTTTGATTTGATCGGCCCATTTCGTATTCCAAACGATAAAATTGGTCATGACCATCTATTTCAAAAAGTAATCCATTTGAAAAAAAGACACATCATCTAAATCGAGCATTGTATGACCAAGTTATAACTCCGAAAGTTTGACACATGATTTAGCTTCTCAATGCGATCTCACTACTGGACCATGTCTAGTCTAACCTATAGTGGCCAAAGTAGTTCACATTGAGTTTGATAATCCTCCTGGATCAGAGAGTTTGTTTGAAGATTGCATGGTAATTTTAACTCCAATTTTACTCAACTTTTAGGTGGTGAAACCTGGTAGTTTGTTCTTCAACTTTAATGGCTTGCCCTGTTGATTTCACCTCTTGTCTAATTCGATTTAGCATACCCACTTCAAGAGATTTTCTTGCCTTTTTGTTAAAATTCCACCCCATATGTGATGATATTGATATATGGGGATCTCTAGCTTTAGAAGAAATGCTCTCAATATTCCCAATATTTTCACAATGGTGGAAGTTTTGCCTGAACCAAATGCAGTGGTGGTCATCCTCCAAGCCGAAGGATTTCCATAACAAGATTCTCTCTCTTTCTTGTGGGCTATTAAATTATTTTCATATTGATTATTGACTGTGTGGCTTGATTGTTAGTGCTCGATGATTTTGATAATTTACTTGATTATACGGAAAGAAAAATATTTATTTTTGTTGTCCACCGATTGTTCGCGATTATTTTTTTCATAATTGTCTTTGCCCAACAAGATGGAGATACAAAAAGCTACGCCCTTCTACATACATTTAGGATTTCTACCAGGACCCCCATAGTAGATGTAACCATTGTTCTTAAGGTGCACATTATAGCAATTGGATCGTGTAGCGAAAGTGCGAATCCCTCGAGGAGCTTGGAGATAGTTGGACTTATCAACTATTCGTATGTTTTTGAAGAAGCTCGCCTTGCCAAAACCTTCTTCTGGGAAATGGCCACTGCCCATCTTCGTGGAGGTGTGCTGACCATTTGAATTTAAGTTCACAACCTCCCCTCCCCATTGTATCGCTGAGGCACTATCGGACAGATGAGGGAGTAAGGAAGAAGGCCAGTACCCCACTGGAGATTGATTCCCATACTGCAGCCACCAATTCCCCGTTTTTGGATCCTACTCAAAAAATGAAAACCATGTAAACATTCATCTCTATTTATAGGTGAAAAGTGAAACTGTGATTAAACATGACTATTGTAGTTTTGTTATGTTGAGGGTTTGTGAGTTAGGAGAAGAAATAAACATTTTATGAATCTTTTGTTTTTACCTTCCAGAGAGACAAAGTGATTTCATATTGGCGTCCACCATAGCTAGAAATGGGGTAAATGGTGGCTCCCAATGCTACCTCCTTGTTGACTTGAACGAACCCAGAGCATTGTAGGTTGTAGCAGCCTACTGATTTATAACCGTCACCCTACAATTTCATGGAAAAATATTAGAAGCCTTCCAATTTTTCATAATTGTTGCTTTATGTTGTCTGACGTCGAAATCAGGAATGTCTGTGGCACCTCATCTCTATCATATAATTGACCAGAAAGAACCAAAAAACTAAAAATAATGAACAATATAAGATAACTTATCAAAAAACACTTGGAAGATAAGGTAGGACAACATAAGGAAAGAGGAAACTAATAGAAACAACACATAGAAAATACGAAAAAATGAAGAAATGTTAACCTACCGTCCAGAAAGTAAATAGTCTTGTTCTATGATCTCCATACAGATATGGATCAACCTGATTTTTTCCACACCAAAGAGTAACCGGCTGTAGTTAATTAATGCATGAAGCGAGAACTTTCAAAATTTCATATAATTAAAACTACTTTCCATTTATCCGAAATTGAAGCAATAATATACATGCCAGCCAGCTTCGATGGTATTGAGAACCTCTGTAGGACCCCCAAGAATCCAAAGTTGAGACAGACTGAACTCATCTTCGTGTTCCAGCTTCGGGTTCCACACATTTATGGTTGCCTTTGCTCCATAGTACTTACCTCCCCTTACATAAACAATTGCATGCTACTCAAGAAAACCCACCAACAAACACAAATGGGAAAGGTTAGAGATACTTCACTCCAAGGTTACTCCTTTTCATAAATTTTCAAAACTATATACCTCATGCCTATTATTATTCCTGTTGGATTCTATAGAAGTTGGATTTGGGATTGTCCTACGCATGTTCTTTCCAAATCTTTCGATAAAGCTAGCCCTCGGCACATCGCCCTTCTTAGTCCTCCTAATAGGGATGGTGTCCTCTGGGCACCTCCCATTTTGATGCCAAAGTTGAGGTATGGAGCTAGTTTCCATCTTTGATGCCACCCTCTTCTCATCATATAAGCCTAATGGGTGGAAACTTGGTCTCATCTGAAGATTTTGCATAAAGTGAAGACAAAGTAAAGAGACTGCTAGGTGTAAACATTAAGTGAAAGGTGAAGGACTTGAAAAGAATAGAAAGTGTGAATGGAAGAGAGCACACCTGGATAGTATGGTTTTTGAGCGAAGGATGATCGAAGGCTGGCTGATGAGAGATATGGACACAGTCTATGATATCCCCATCCAGGCTCTTTTTAAAGAAACAAACATTAGAGCAAATGAAACCACAAATTAAGAAGCATAACAGTGAAAAATGCCAAAAAAAATTAAGTGTGATAGAAGAGGAAAATTACAGTAGAAACTTGATGGGATTGTACTGAACAAACAAAAAAGGTGAAAACAAAAAATATTTCAAAATACATTTCTGATTAAAAATAATTTAGAAAATCTTCTTAAAACTCTTTTACAATGAACAAAAAATGTTTTCTTACCAAAAAATCCAAAAAAAAAGAATAATTGAAAGAATAGTGGGATGGTAGACCTTGATGCTTTTGACAGATTTATCCAATCGGATCAGGTGTTGCTGCACCTCGGACTGCTCGATTGTAGCCCACACTCTAGCCATGATGCAAGATAAGCAAATCATCACCAGCAATAGCGCGACCAGGCCATGGCTCATACTATTGTGCATCTCCATAGCCCTTTCTTTCAAACCCTTTTCAATGAAAATAAAAACATACACCATCCAATATATATATAACAAACTTCTTCTTCCTGGTTGCCTATTATATATCAAAGAATATCTTACTTATATATCAAAGAATATCTTACTTAAATTAAATGCCACAGATTCTGCTTAATTTTGTGCATTAATTGAAAAAGCTTATCTGATTATCAAATTAATTGTCCATCAATTGTTTCCTCCATAATGAAGGATTTCCATAACAAGATTTTCTCTCTCTTTCTTGCGGGCTATTAAATTACTTGAATATACAAAAAGAAAAATATTTATTTTTGTTGTCCATCGATTGTTCACATCATCCTTCTTGGTCCTCCTACTAGGGATGGTGCCTCTTCTTTCCGTATCTTTCGACAGAGCTGGCTCTCATCACATCATCCTTCTTGGTCCTCCTAATAGGGATGGTGTCCTTGGGGCACCTCCCATTTTGATGCCAAAGCTGACGTATGGAGCTAGTCTCCATCTTTGAAGCCACCTCATTCTCATCATCTAGGCCTAATGGGTGGAAACTTGGCCTCATCTGAAGATTTTGCACAAAGTGAAGACAAAGTAAAGAGATCCTGTAAAGACCTGAAATTGGGCCCGTTCTTGGGCCCAATGAACTGAAGTCGGCAATGGATGCCGACTTCAGTCTGTTCATCGTGGTCTTCCCACGATGAACACGCGGGCCGAACGGCCAGCGGGATCTCCGCCCCACCCCCCCTCTTCCCTCTTCCCCCCTCTCTCTCTCTCTCTCTCTCTCTCTCTCTCTCTCCCTTTCTCTTTTCTCTGAGAGCCCATCCCTTCCCATCCCTTCCTCTCTCTCTCTCTCTCTCTCCCTTTCTCTTTTCTCTGAGAGCCCATCCCTTCCCATCCCTTCCTCTTCCTTTTCCCCTCTTTTGAGAAGATCGCCGGAGCCCCGTCGTCGCCGGAGCCGCCATCGCCGCCGGGGAAACACTCGTCGACGACCGGAGGCGAGCAAGACAACATAGACCTATTTTTTTTGGATTTAAGGGGAGAGAAACGATGGGAATCAGTGGGTTTTACTTCCCTTGTTTCGGGAAAATTCCTTTTTGGGAGATTCGGCCGGCCGACGGCGGCCGGCCGGGGTCAATCCGGGCCGAAATAGGTTCGGCCGGAGGTGGATGAACGGGGGGCCGGGCCTTCTAGCCCCGGCCTCTCTCTTTCCTTCCCTTCTTCCTCCCTTTCTTCCTCTCCTTCTCCTCTTCTTCTTCTTCTCTTCCACCGCTCGTGATGGTGGGGCAGCCGACGGCGGCTAGCCGAGCGCCGCCGCTGAGGGCCACGGTCGACCGTCGAGGGCCGACCGGAACCACCAGCCACCCTCCTCCCTTCTTCTCCTTCTTCTTCTTCTTCTTCTTCTTCTTCTTCTTCTTCTTCTTCTTCTTCTCTTCTTCTTCTTCTTCTTCTTCTTCTTTATTCGGCCTGGGTTTTTCCTTGCTTTGAAATCCGTGCCTTAAGGATGAACCAGACTTTGAACCGGGTTTAAATTGTGAACCGGTTCCACCTATTCCATGAATGGGTTTTGTTATGGTCTGATCAGACCTGGTTTGGGTTGGGCTAGGGATCTGTGTTGGGCTGAGTTGGACCTAATTGGATCTGTGGGCTGGGTTGGTTTGGGCCCGAGATCTGATCTGGACCTGTAATCTGGTTTGGTTCAGTTGGGCCTAATCTGTGTTGGGCCACAATTGGTTTTGGGTTTAAAGGATTCTGATTTTTGGGATTTAGTCTATTTATTCTTAGGGTCTATGCTTGATTTTGGGGACCCATTCTTGGATCTTTAAACTTAGGAATTTAAGGGGTTGAAATTAGTTTAAATTATATTTCTAAATTAATTAAATAATTAATATTTATGTTTAATCAGGGGTTCGTGATATCTGTGGCAGGGATTTTAAGCAAACCCAGGTAGGTGACCTATTGCTTTAAAGTAGAATTTTAACATGTATCATGCATATGTTGATGTATGATTTATTATTGGCATTATATGTTAGAATTAGAATTAAGCATTTAATTTCATAAACTATTAAATTATTATTGGCATTATGTGTTAGAATTAGAAATTAATATTTAATTTCATAAACTGTTATGTACTTTACTATTGGGAGTTTGTTCATGACTTGAGTTGAAAAGTTGATTTATTGATTTTTAAAATTCGCGTGACTATAGTCTAGGCCCCGGCAATGGGATGATACGTTGGCCCTGTCGACTTGTACTGAGGAACTAGTTCCGACACCACGACCACCGGTGATAGAATAGTGGCGGCACAGGAGTGCATTTTGCTCTTCGGAGCGGCTCAGTGGAGCGTGAGTTTGGCACCAGGGGGTGCGGCACAGTGGTGCGTTGGCTCAGTGGAGCGGCTCTTCGGAGAGTTGTATTGGCACTTCGGTGTAACCATGCCACTGGGTGATGTGGCCGTAGTCATGCGGTTGAGTTATTTTGAGTCTCGGATCGGATTTACGGATTGTCGTGTGAATTTTTGGATTCATGAGTTTTAGCTGCTTTTTATATGCATCATGACATGTTATATGATGACTTTATTGCATGATGTTGCCTACTGAGCTGTTAGCTCACTCCTACTATTTACATTTTTGCAGGTGATGATATATGATTATGGGGATTACGGGATAGAGTGATCATGATGTAATTAGCTAGTAGATATAGACTTTCTTTTGACTTATGTATATATGGACATTTGATATGAAAACTGGAATTTATCTTTAATTAGTTATTGATGGTTGATTAGATTTATCTGCCTTGCGTGCCTGCGGGGTCCGCCCTGTAGGTGCGCGGCGTCTGCTCGCGCCCCGGGCCCCCGGGTTCGGGGCGTGACAGATTTATTGGTATCGGAGCATAGGTTAAAGATCACTAGGAACATTAAAATAGAATCATAATAAATATAATAATAAATAATAATAATAATAAACTTAGGAATATAGGGACACATGTGAAGAAATGAGAGTGGGGTAGAAAATCTTATGGGTGGGTGGATCCAACACTAATGATGTGTTATTAAAAAAAAAAAAAAAACTTAGGAATATAGCGACACATGTGAAAAAATGATAGTGGGGTAGAAAATCTTACGGTGGATGGATCTAACCCTGATGTTGTGTTATTTGTGTATGTATCAGCATGCCGCCCCGCCATGCACGTGTGGCACCTCGCCGCCTGATCGAGACTATCGGGAGTGATCCAGCCACTTCTCATCCGACTGAGAGAGTCTAGGAGGACGAGACTGATCAGACAGTACTGGACGGACCAGATCATGGCCAGGAGAGCAGGATGGGAGGACCGACCCAGGTGATGGAGCTGATCAGAGAGGTTGTTGGGTTAGTTCGGCAGCAGAGGGGACCACAGCAGCTATTTCCCTCTGCTAGTTCTTCAGATCAGGGGAGGAGTATAGCAGAGTTCAGGAAGTTGGCTCCTCCGGCCTTCAAGAAAACTACCGATCCCCAAGAGGCCGAATGTTGGATAGATGAGATGGAGAAGGCCTTCAGGGCCATGGGTTGTATTGAGGAGGAAAAGATCAGATTTGCCACCTATATGCTTCAGGACCGGGCTCATCATTGGTGGGAGTCTGTGGAGAGGACCATGATGCAGGATGCAGGATCAGTAACCTGGCCGGGATTCCGCATGGCCTTCTACTCCAAGTATTTCCCTTCCAGTCGTATCAGGGAGCTGGAGAGGGAGTTTCTGAGCCTCTCTCAGGGGAGTATGACTGTGGAAGACTATGAGGCTGAGTTTGATCGGTTGTCCCGTTTTGCACCATCTCTTGTCCAAGACCCTAAATCTAGGATGAGTAGATTTGAGGAAGGACTGAGGCCTCGCCTGCGTCAGGGTTTAGCTGCTGTTCACTCGACTGATTATGATGACCTAGTTGACAGAGCTAAAAATATGGAGATCATCTGGAAGGAAACACATGATGCTCAGAAAGGGAAGTCGAAGAGGACCAGGGACTTTGATTCTGACGGTGAGCGGCATCTGCGCCGACCTATGCAGTTCCGTCCAGGAGCAGGGCAGCGAGTTCCATATGGGAGGACTGCACCGGATCGCAGGGGGATATCAGGAGTGTGCTTCAGGTGTGGCCGGACTGGACATAGAGCTGTTGAGTGTCTTCAGACACGGCCTGGTATTGGAGCATGTTTCAGGTGTGGTCAGCAGGGCCACCGGATAGCTGAGTGCCCTCAGACTCAGACTGTTTCTGGAGTTTGTTTCGGGTGTGGTTAGCCGGGTCACAGGATTTCCAGTTGTCCTCGTACTAGACCTGCGCAGAGGCCACCGAGTTCTGTAGCTCCTCAACGACAGATTTCTTTCACTCCAGTACAGGCTACCCAGTCAGCTATCCCCAGGCAGCAAAGGGGAGGAGGATCTCGTACCCAGGGACGAGTTTATGCACTGACTCAGCAGGATGCTCAGGCATCCAACACTGTAGTGACACGTACACTGTTGGTATCTTCCACTTATGCTTATGTGTTATTTGATTCTGGTGCTACGCATTCTTTTATCTCATCTTCATATGTCCATAAGTGCGATTTACACTACTCTTCCTTAGAGAGGGAATTATGCATTAGTACTCCAGCTGGGGGTACGATGACAGTTAGTCAGATCTGCATTTCCTGCCCAGTACTAGTTGAGGGTAGAGATTTGAGAACTAATTTGATTGTTATGAATCTGCATGATTTTGATGTAATCTTGGGTATGGATTGGTTGGCTGCATATCACGCTACCATAGACTGTTTTCTGAAGAGTGTGACCTTCCGGATCCCGGGTATTGATAAGTTCAGTTTTATGGGTGATGACTGGGGTGTCTCTTCTCAGGTAGTATCTGCTATGCAGGGCATAAGATCTCTTAGAAAAGAGTTTCCTATCTTTATGGCCGCAATTGCAAATTCTGAACAGTCTGAACAGAGAATTGAGGATATACCAGTAGTCAGTGAGTACCCTGATGTCTTTCCTGATGATCTGCCAGGCTTACCTCCTGATAGAGATGTCGAGTTTGCTATTGATATAATCCTTGGTACTGCACCTTTGTCTAAAGCTCCTTATAGAATGGCCCCTGCTGAACTAAAGGAGCTAAAGGACCAATTACAGGAGCTATTGGATCTGGGTTTCATTCGACCTAGTGTCTCTCCTTAGGGTGCCCCAGTATTATTTGTAAGGAAGAAAGATGGTAGCATGAGACTGTGTATTGATTACCGGGAAATCAATAAAGTGACTATTAAGAATAGGTACCCTCTACCCCGGATTGATGATTTATTTGACCAGCTTCAAGGTGCTCAGGTATTTTCCAAAATTGATCTTCGATCTGGATATCATCAGCTGAGAATAAAGGAGTCTGACATAGCCAAGACTACTTTCCGTACCAGGTATGGACACTATGAGTTCCTTGTGATGCCTTTTGGTTTGACTAATGCACCAGCAGCATTTATGGACCTGATGAACAGAGTGTTTAAGCCTTTTTCTGGATAAATTTGTCATAGTATTTATTGATGATATTCTGATATATTCAAGGAGTCAGGCAGAGCATGAGCATCACTTGAAGATTGTTTTGGAGACTCTGAGGCAGAATCAGTTGTATGGTAAATTAAAGAAATGTGAATTTTGGTTGGACAGGGTGATGTTTTTGG
Source organism: Phoenix dactylifera (assembly GCF_009389715.1). Taxonomy (NCBI): domain Eukaryota; kingdom Viridiplantae; phylum Streptophyta; class Magnoliopsida; order Arecales; family Arecaceae; genus Phoenix; species Phoenix dactylifera. The sequence continues at coordinate 56,464 of NW_024068670.1, forward strand.
GGCATGTTATCTCTAAGGAAGGAATTATGGTTGACCCAAAGAAGATTGAAGCTGTGGTTGATTGGAGCAGACCGAGTAATGTGTCTGAGATTCGCAGCTTCCTTGGACTAGCCGGTTATTACAGAAGGTTTGTGGAGGGCTTCTCTAGTATTGCTGGACCCCTGACTCGACTCACTCGCAAAGAAGTGAAGTTTGAATGGTCGGATCAGTGTGAGAAAAGCTTCAAGGAATTGAAACACCGTCTAGTATCAGCACCTATTCTGACCCTACCAGCTACCGGTACTGATTTTACCATTTACAGTGATGCATCCAAGAAGGGTTTGGGTTGTGTGTTAGTGCAAAATGGGAAGGTTATTGCTTATACCTTCCGACAGCTTAAGCCCTATGAAGAGAATTATCCCACTCATGATCTTGAGCTTGTAGCTGTGGTTTTTGCCTTAAAGATCTGGAGACATTATCTGTATGGAGAGACATGCCAGGTATTCACTGTTGCTGGTGGTCCAAACCGAGAACGATTGGCACAGCGGTGTGAACGGGATTCCGTCTGAGTTGCCTTGGTTGGTGTTGATTGCGCTCCACCTTCCACCGGGAAACCTGCAAGCAAGCCTCGCACCACCACTGGGGTAGTGGGGGCCCTCCGACGATCAAGTCAGAGAAGATTGGAGGAGAAGGAGAGATAATAGTAGCAAGTAGGAGAATGCTCTGGAAGTTCTTGCTTACCCTCCCCCTTCTCCCCCCAGCCGCATATATACCAGGCTGGGGGGTCTTTCAGGGGGGTTCGTTATCGTGGGGCACGATGGAGCTGCCACTGACACGGCCGTTACAGGGCGTCGTGGGGCAGCGCTGGGTACGGACATGACAGGGCGTAGTGGAGCTCCGCCTTGTACGGCCGTTACAGGGGATCGTGGAGCAGCGCCAGATACAACCGTTGCAGGGAGTAGTGGAGCAGGAGGCTGCGGCGTGCCTCTGGGGAATAGCCTGTCGTTGTCGAGAGATGTCCGACTCGGGGTCGGGCTGCCGTAGTCTTCCTGGGCGCGCGTGCCGGTCACGTGGGGCATGGTGGCTAAGTTCCCCCGTAACAGTAGCCCCCCACTTCCGAGCCTGGAACCAGAAGGGGAGCGGGTGAAGGGAGTGATGCTTCGTGATTGCCGCCATCCCTCGGAGAGGCGCGCGCGCTTCGAGCTCCCCGCCTTCTTTATGGCGTATGGCGGTTGTTGCTGACCTGGCAGTCTGAGGATTTCGGCGGACATCCTTTCTTAATGGCGTCGATTCGCCTTTGGGGCGCGAGCGACCCTTCGGCAGCCAGGCGTCCTCTGGCGTCACCGTGGCGTCACCCACCTTTCCGCTTATTTAACCGGGGGCCCTCCTCCGTCCGCCTTTCTCTTTACAGACATCTCCGAGTTTCTCCTTTGCGCTGCCGTCATTGCCGTCGGACTGTCCGCTTGCTCCTCCTTTGACGCTCTCGGAGCCGTTCTTCCTTTTCTTCCGGTGAGTTGCCCCATTCTTCAATTTAAGGCTCTCCATACTTTCTCCTTTTGTATTAGGGTACTCCAGTCGTTCCGGTCCTTTCCCCCTTCTTGACCCCGTCCTGACCGTAGATTCACTGGCCATTAGGGATGGGCGAAGTGAGAGCAGACCGCATTAAGTCGGAGCTGGTCGCTGAAGACCTAGATAGGTTCGTGGCTCGATATCACCTTCCTGAGGCCTGCAATGTTACGCTCCCGGGGCCTGAGGAGAGGATGTCCCATCCTCCTCCAGGGAAGGTCGCCATCAATGAGGGCATTCTTCAGGCCGGGTTTCGCTTTCCCCCTCGGACTTAGTCGTTCAGGTGCTTCGGGGTTTAAGAGTGGCGCCGACGCAACTGGTGCCGAACTCATGGCGCGCCCTGACGGCCTTTCAGGTTCTCTGCCGCATGCACGAGGTTCCCGCCACCCTGAATGTCTTTTGGGAATGCTACGGCCTGAGCGGCCACCCCCAGGACAAAGGGTGGTGGTGCTTTGCGGCGCGGCGAGGGTGCGGCCTCGTCAAGGAGGCTCCTACCTCCATTCACGGCTGGAAGGGGCGCTTCTTTTTCGTTGACGCAGATCCCTCTTGGAGAATCAGGGCTACCTGGGAGACGCCGATGAAATCCCCGATTGGCCTATCGAGGTTGTCGAGGGAGGAATCCGATGGCGTCGCCGTCTTGAAGGGGTTGGTTGCCAAGGGCCGGCTCCCCCCGGTGGCTCGCCTTATTTCCGAGGATACCTTGGTGAACGTCGGTCTGAGCTCGGTCCCCGCTGACCGTGAGCCCGCCACCATTTCTTTTTTAGCTCTTTTCTCCTATTTCATTTCTTCTTTCCTTCAGTTTCTCAGCCTCCGACCATCTCGTCCTTTTTGCAGAGATCGACGACATCATGCGGTCGGACAAGGCAACGGCTGTCGGTAGGACGTCCCTACTGGAAGCGGTCCGGAGGAAGAAACGAGCTCCTCCGAGCGGGGCCCCTCCGGCGAAGAAGTCCCGCCGGCAGGCGACTCCGACGCCGACAGACGGGTCCGGACCCACCGATCAGGGGGACGCCGCGGGCGCGGACCGGCAGTTGACGCTATATCAGCCCTCCGATGCCGAGACTACCGTTTCTCCGGAGGCATCACCCGGGCGCGCCCGAGATGGACGGGTCGGACGTGATCGGTCCCCAGCCCAGCCTTCGACTCGGTCGGCTCCGGATGATACGAGGAGGGACGCGCCGAGGCCCCGGCCGAGCGGGACCCTGTCAATTCCAGGGGCGGTCCCCGCCCCGAGCATGGTCAGCATGACTCTTCCCCAAGCGATGGGTAAGGGTAAGGCTGCAGAACCACCGTCCGACTCCGGGGAGAAGTCGGGGTCGGCCTTCACTTTCGCCGGTGCCCGAAACCTCATCGAGACGGTGCTGCTGGAGAAGGACCGCAGGCGGGTCCGGGAGATGAGGGTCCCTGACGTTGGGGCTGCCAGCTGCGTCTGTCTCATGTCGGTGAGTGTTCTTTTGGTCGCTTTCATCATTTATAGGCTCTGTTGATCCCCGCCTGACGCCCTCGTTTTTCCTATCTCTTAGCTCGCCCAGTACATGATCCGCCTGGAGGAGTGCTACGAGGAACAGGCGAGGCTTCTGGCGAGGGCCGAGAGCCAACTGAAGGCAGTAGAGGAGGGAGGTCAGGCTGCGGCGGGGAGGACGACCAGGGACCTCGAGATGAGGCTCCAGGTGGCCGAAGAGCGGGCACTCGGCTTCGTCACCCTCGAGAAGCAACTGTTGGAGGCTCAGGAGCAACTCAAGGTTGCCTCGGGTCTCGAGGGCGAGATCAAGAAGGCGGAGGAGCGGGCCGAGAAGCAGTCCCGGAAGGCTGCCGACTACCGAAAGAGGTGGGAGAAGGCCCAGCGGTCAGCCGACAACGCCCGCAATCGAACCCGGTCTCTTGAAGCCAAGCTGGGCAAATTGGAGTCGGCCTTGGAGAAGTTCCGCGCGAGCGACCAGGAGCTTCATTCGCGCCTGGAGGAGGCTGAGGCTGCTCGCATTGCTGCCGAGGCGAAGCACAAGGAGGCTCAGGCTGATCTGCTGAGGGTCTCCTCCGAGGCGGACGACCGGATTGTGGCGAAGGTCTTGGAGGCGAAAGCTCAGATTATGGAGCGGGCAGAGGCGGCGCTGGCCGAGAAGAGTGCGGAGATCGGGCGTCAGGCGGTACAGGCTTATCGTCAGTCCGCCGAGTTCCCCCGTGATATGTCGGAGGCAGTACAGGCCTATCGTCAGTCTGACGAGTTCGTCCGTGACATGTCGGACGCGGGGTCCGACTCCTTTATCTTAGGCTTCGAGGAAGGCCTGACAAGGGTGTCGGCTAAGTACCCCGAAATTGACCTGAGTGGGATCTCTCTTCTAGACTCCTCTCCGGCGCCATTGCCCGCTGATTCTCCAACCGCCTCCCTACCCCCTGCGGACGTGCCCGGCGTTCCCGACCCGGGGGTTCCTCCAAGCTGACCTTCTGTATTTTTGTTCTTTTCTTTGTGTGTTGGCGTTTTGCCAAGTTGTATGGGTCTCGGCCCTGAAACAATGAAAGTTAATGCAAATAGAGTTTCTTCATTTCACTTTCGTCCTTCTTCTTTTTAACTCTTGGTAGCGTCTCGCTGACTCCCGACTCTTGAAATTCTTCTGGCGCTAGGCCAGGTATCTGAGGGTTAGGCCTCAGGGAATTCTTCCGGCGCTAAGCCAGGCATCCGAGGGTTAGGCCTCAGGAACTTCTTCCGGCGCTAAGCCGGGCATCCGAGGGTTAGGCCTCAGGAAATTCTTCCGGCACTAAGCCAGGCATCCGAGGGTTAGGCCTCAGGAAATTCTTCCGGCGCTAAGCCAGGCATCCGAGGGTTGGGCCTCAGGAAATTCTTCCGGCACTAGGCCAGGCATCCGAGGGTTATGCCTCAGAAAATTCTTCCGGCACTAGGCCAGGCATCCGAGGGTTATGCCTCAGGAAATTCTTCCGGCACTAGGCCAGGCATCCGAGGGTTAGGCCTCAGGAAATTCTTCCGGCACTAAGCCAGGCATCCGAGGGTTAGGCCTCAGGAAATTCTTCCGGCGCTAGGCCAGGCATCCGAGGGTTAGGCCTCAAGAACTTCTTCCGGCGCTAAGCCAGGCATCCGAGGGTTAGGCCTCAGAAAATTCTTCCGGCACTAGGCCAGGCATCCGAGGGTTAGGCCTCAGGAAATTCTTCCGGCGCTAGGCCAGGCATCCGAGGGTTAGGCCTCAGGAAATTCTTTCGGCGCTAGGCCAGGCATCCGAGGGTTAGGCCTCAGGAACTTCTTCCGGCGCTAAGCCAGGCATCCGAGGGTTAGGCCTCAGGAAATTCTTCCGGCGCTAAGCCAGGCATCCGAGGGTTAGGCCTCGGGAACTTCTTCCGGCGCTAGGCTAGGCATCCGAGGGTTAGGCCTCAGGAAATTCCGCTCGTTGGTCGGCCAAGGCTGGCGCAAGCCGAGGCGACCGGTCGGGGCTTCAGGCTAGTCTGCTCCCGGGATGATCATCGGGTTAGCCTGGCATCCGAGGGCCAAGCCTCAGGAGATTCCGCTCGTTGGTCGGCCAAGGCTGGCGCAAGCCGAGGCGACCGGTCGGGGCTTAAGGCTAGTCTGCTCCCGGGATGATCATCGGGTTAGCCTGGCATCCGAGGGCCGAGCCTCGGGAAATTCCGCTCGTTGGTCGGCCAAGGCTGGCGCAAGCCGAGGCGACCGGTCGGGGCTTCAGGCTAGTCTGCTCCCGGGATGATCATCGGGTTAGCCTGGCATCCGAGGGCCGAGCCTCGAAAAATTCCGCTCGTTGGTCGGCCAAGGCTGGCGCAAGCCGAGGCGACCGGTCGGGGCTTCAGGCTAGTCTGCTCCCGGGATGATCATCGGGTTAGCCTGGCATCCGAGGGTTGTCAGGCCTCAGGAAATTCCGCTCGTTGGTCGGCCAAGGCTGGCGCAAGCCGAGGCGACCGGTCGGGGCTTCAGGCTAGTCTGCTCCCGGGATGATCATCGGGTTAGCCTGGCATCCGAGGGCCGAGCCTCGGGAAATTCCGCTCGTTGGTCGGCCAAGGCTGGCGCAAGCCGAGGCGACCGGTCGGGGCTTCAGGCTAGTCTGCTCCCGGGATGATCATCGGGTTAGCCTGGCATCCGAGGGCCGAGCCTCGGAAAATTCCGCTCGTTGGTCGGCCAAGGCTGGCGCAAGCCGAGGCGACCGATCAGGGCTTCAGGCTAGTCTGCTCCCGGGATGATCATCGGGTTAGCCTAGCATCCGAGGGCCGAGCCTCGGGAAATTCCGCTCGTTGGTCGGCCAAGGCTGGCGCAAGCCGAGGCAACCGGTCGGGGCTTCAGGCTAGTCTGCTCCCGGGATGATCATCGGGTTAGCCTGGCATCCGAGGGCCGAGCCTCGAGAAATTCCGCTCGTTGGTCGGCCAAGGTTGGCGCAAGCCGAGGCGACCGGTCGGGGCTTCAGGCTAGTCTGCTCCCGGGATGATCATCGGGTTAGCTGGCATCCGAGGGCCGAGCCTCGAAAAATTCCGCTCGTTGGTCGGCCAAGGCTGGCGCAAGCCGAGGCGACCGGTCGGGGCTTCAGGCTAGTCTGCTCCCGGGATGATCATCGGGTTAGCCTGGCATCCGAGGGCCGAGCCTGGGGAAATTCCGCTCGTTGGTCGGCCAAGGCTGGCACAAGCCGAGGCGACCGGTCGGGGCTTCAGGCTAGTCTGCTCCCGGGATGATCATCGGGTTAGCCTGGCATCCGAGGGCCGAGCCTCGGGAAATTCCGCTCGTTGGTCGGCCAAGGCTGGCGCAAGCCGAGGCGACCGGTCGGGGCTTCAGGCTAGTCTGCTCCCGAGATGATCATCGGGTTAGCCTGGCATCCGAGGGCCGAGCCTCGAGAAATTCCGCTCGTTGGTCGTGCGCCTGTCGCTTGCCGCCCGACGGGATTTCTCCGTGGCCAGCTGCGATCGTGTTTCTCCTCCTCTCCAAGCGTTGCCTGGGGAACACCAGATGGGCATTAAATGCTAATTGAGGGGTTACCTGGGAAATCGGATCGCCAGTTGCTGCTTGCGAGGAGTGTCAGTTAAGCGGCCGCGATACGCGCGTTCTTCGAGGCGGATGCGGCCTGGGCGCGAGCGGAGATACGTGGACCTAGGGGTACAGGCCACCCGGAGTGTCCTGCACAAAGAATGCGATTAAGGAGAATGACGCTTAGAAAATCGCGGAAAGATACGCCTCGAGAACCGGATCGGCTCCGGATTCAATGCGCCCGCATTTATTGGAGCCACCCGCATCGGAACGACCGGGGGGCCGCAGTTTGGCTATAAATATAGGTGCAGGTGCGATGGAGCCTGCCAAGCCGGAGCTGTTCAGATTGCCATGGATCGTGGGCCTCCTCTCCGGCGCATGGTTGAGAGACCCCTATCGAAGGAACGGGAGGCGCGCCCTTCGCGACTTCCGCCAACTAGCCGTTTCATCTGGGATCAACAAGGAGGTTCTCCCCGGCGGAACTCCGCTCTAGGCGTTTCATCCGGGATCACGTCTCCCCTCCTTGAAGTTCAGCCTCCCGATTTAGCTCCGCACCAGACGCTTGATCCGGGACCGCGCCTCCATATGCTCTTCTCCCTTGTATTCCTTCTCTCCCCTAACACTGGGGAGGACCGGAATATCCCTTGGAGGTGGCGTTCCCCTGGAGGCAGCGGGAGCTTCTTCTGCGGCGGCTCCTCGTCTTTTTCGTGAGGCGTGGACGGCGCCTCTGGGTAGGAGCAGTGTGGACTTCTCCTTCGTCCACTTCTTCTTCATCCGCGCCGGCTCTTCGTCTTTTTCGTGAGACGCCGATGGCGCCTCCGGTTGGAAGCACCCACTTCCGGCGGGATTGCAGCCGCTTCGGATGGAGGTTTCGGGATCCCAGATCTTCAGCTCCTCGGAGTCTCCACCTCTTCTTTACTTTCTTTACACCCTAATTTCCCTCTGGGAATTCCTTGTAATCACACGAGCGCGCCATTGTAACCAGAAATTATTGAAATGAAAAGTGTTATACATTTTTGAACTGTCTTTCTGGCATTGTCGTTCTACTGGTAATACATCCGCAGGTTAGCGGAATTCCAGCTCCTTGGAATTTCTCGACCATCTAGGGCCTCCAACTGGTAGGAGCCAGGTCGGTTTACCCAGCGAACCCTATACGGGCCTTCCCAATTTGGCGCTAGCTTTCCACCTTCCGCAGGTTGAGATGCTTTAGCTCGCCTTAGCACCAGATCTCCGATTCTGAAAAGCTTCGGTCGGACCTTGGAGTTGTAATATCGGGCCACCCTCCGCTGATACATCGCCATCCGAACCTGCGCCATTTCCCTCGCTTCTTCCAAGAGATCCAGGTTCCCTCGGAGTTGCTCCGAATTGGCCTCGGGTCGGTGCGCGGCCACCCGAGGTGAGGGGAGTCCGAGCTCCACGGGGACAACGGCTTCCGTGCCATAGGTTAGGCTGAAAGGCGTCTCCCCGGTAGGGGCCCGATGAGTGGTCCGATACGCCCAAAGGACATTCTCGAGTTCTTCGACCCAAGCTTGCCCCGTCCGACCGATTCGCGCTTTGATTCCTTGGAGGATTGTCCGATTTGTGACCTCGGCCTCGCCGTTGGTTTGGGGATGCGACACAGATGTGAACCGATGCTCGATCCCGAACTCCTCGCAGAAGTCACGGAAATGCTTGTTGTTGAACTGTCGACCATTATCCGAGATGAGGACCCGAGGTACCCCAAATCGGACAATGATGTTCTTCTTCACGAACTTCCGGACTTGCGCCTCCGTGATAGTGGCCAGCGGCTCTGCCTCCACCCACTTGGTGAAGTAGTCGCTTGCAACAATCAAAAATTTCCGCTGAGCTGAAGCGACGGGGAATGGTCCGAGAACACGCCTGAGCTGAAGCGAAGGGGGGTGGATGTTTTGTGCAACAATTGTCTGGACAAGCTCATCTTTTGGAAGGCCTCGTAAAACAAAATATCAGCTGAGCTTCCACTATCCACAAGAACACGCCTTACATCATAGTTTGCCATAGTGAGGGAGATCACCATGGCGTCATCGTGGGGGGTCTGAACCCCCTTTACATCTTCATCACAAAAAGTGATTACATTACCGACCCTCTGCCTCTTTGCGACGGCTGCCCCTGACGCTTCAGTCGAGCCCCCTGCGTTCCTCTCGGGCCGGGGGAAGCCCCCAGTGATAGTGTGGATCACGCCCGCGACGGGTCGATTCTGCTCCCGAGGCTCCTGAGGGGCCGGGTCGGCCGGACGCGGGTCTGCGGGGGGACGTCGGTCGTTCACATATCGACCGAGACGCCCTCGGCGGATGAGAGCCTCGATCTCGTCCCGAAGCTGGGAGCAGTCTTCGGTGTCGTGGCCGTGGTCCCGGTGGTACTCACAGTACGCCCGAGAGGGCCTCCTCCCAGGAATCTTCTTCATCTGTCTCGGGACCGGGAGGTCCTCCCGCCCCTTGATTTTCATGAGGATCTGGGCCCGGAGAGTCAGGAGAGGAGTGTACCGGTTGAAATGTCGGGGCGGAGAATGAGGGCGTAAGGCGCCGTGGTTCCTCGCCGGCGACAGGCTTCTACGCCGACGTTGAGGCGTCGGGCTCCTCCTCTGGCGTGCCTCTTTTCGCCTTTTCTTCCCGAGCTTTGGAGGGATCTCGGCGGCCTCCTTGCTCCGGTGGGCGGCCGCCTCCTCGGCGTCCGCATACTGGTTCGCCCGGGACAACAGCTCCGGAAAGCTCCGCGGCAGGCGTTTGTCCAGGGAGAAGGTGAGTCTGCCCTTTCGGAAGCCACGCTTCAGGGCTGAAAGAGCCACCTCCTGGCTCAGGTTCCGGACTTCCAGCGTAGCCTTGTTGAAGCGGGTAAGATAATCCCACAAGCTTTCTCCCTCGTTTTGCCGGACATCAAAGAGGGAGTCGGAGACCAGTCGCCGCCGGCTACTGACGGCGAAATGGGTGATGAAGAGGCGAGTAAACTGGTCGAAGGACTGGATTGAGTTAGCCTCCAAGCCGGCGAACCACGCCCTTGCCGGGCCACGGAGGGTCGCCGGGAAGGCCTTGCAGAGGAGAGGATCTGATGCTCCGTGGAGGAGCATAAGGGTTCTGAAACTCTCGACGTGATCCCGCGGGTCCGCCGCCCCGTCATAGGGCTCGATCGCCGGCATTTTAAACCCCGGTGGATTCGGGGTCCGCAGGATCCTCGAGGCAAGCGCCGGCTGGGAGGAGATCTCCAAGTCGGCGAAGGAATCTTTGGAGTGGCCCTTCAGGACCTGGAGTTGTCGGTGAAGATCGTCCACCCGCCGGTCCAGGGAGCGCGACCGATGGGTGGGAGACAAGGAGCACCGAGAGGGGGACCGACTGGAGCGCGGGTTCCTTGAGGACTGGGGGTCTGGGAACGCGCCCGGGCCCGCCTCTCGTACCCCGCGCAGCTCCGATGGGAAGGTCCCGGCAGAATGGACCGTGCTCGAGAATCTTCCTCGCGCCGGCGCTCCTCCCCATGGGAGAGGAAGGAGCACGGGTTGAGGAGGACAGGTGAGCGCTCAGGGAGCAGCGGCTCCTGGGCCCGCTGCGGCGCCCGAGACACCACACCCTGCAGGTTTTGCACTGCCTCCGCGAGGGTGCGAACCTGCTGGGCTAACTGGTCGAACTGAGCGGCTTCGACCATCTGAATGGGAGGTGGAGCGGTGGAGTGTTGCTGAGAATGTGTTGGAGACGCAGCGGCCTCCCGACCGGAGGCGCGAGAGGCCCCGCGACCGAAGGCATTGGAAGCTCCACGACCACCTCGCCGTGCCATTACGATCGCTCTGAGATTCGGTGCCCTTCCTCTAGCGCCAACTGTTGCTGGTGGTCCAAACCGAGAACGATTGGCACAGCGGTGTGAACGGAATTCCGTCTGAGTTGCCTTGGTTGGTGTTGATTGCGCTCCACCTTCCACCGGGAAACCTGCAAGCAAGCCTCGCACCACCACTGGGGTAGTGGGGGCCCTCCGACGATCAAGTCAGAGGAGATTGGAGGAGAAGGAGAGATAATAGTAGCAAGTAGGAGAATGCTCTGGAAGTTCTTGCTTATCCCCCCTTCTCCCCCCAGCCGCATATATACCAGGCTGGGGGGTCTTTCAGGGGGGTTCGTTATCGTGGGGCACGATGGAGCTGCCACTGACACGGCCGTTACAGGGCGTCGTGGGGCAGCGCTGGGTACGGACATGACAGGGCGTAGTGGAGCTCCGCCTTGTACGGCCGTTATAGGGGATCGTGGAGCAGCGCCAGATACAACCGTTGCAGGGAGTAGTGGAGCAGGAGGCTGCGGCGTGCCTCTGGGGAATAGCCTGTCGTTGTCGAGAGATGTCCGACTCGGGGTCGGGCTGCGGAGCCGAAGATGTCCGACTCGGGGTCGGATTGCTGGATCAAGGGGCTGCCGACTCGGGGTCGGGCTGCGGAGCCGAAGATGTCCGACTCGGGGTCGGATTGCTGGATCAAGGGGCTGCCGACTCGGGGTCGGGCTGCGGAGCCGAAGATGTCCGACTCGGGGTCGGATTGCTGGATCAAGGGGCTGCCGACTCGGGGTCGGGCTGCGGAGCCGAAGATGTCCGACTCGGGGTCGGATTGCTGGATCAAGGGGCAGCCGACTCGGGGTCGGGCTGCGGAGCCGAAGATGTCCGACTCGGGGTCGGATTGCTGGATCAAGGGGCTGCCGTAGTCTTTCTGGGCGCGCGTGCCAGTCACGTGGGGCATGGTGGCTAAGTTCCCCCGTAACATTCACTGATCATAAAAGTTTGAAATATCTCTTCACTCAGAAGGAGCTGAACATGAGACAGAGAAGGTGGCTGGAATTACTGAAGGATTATGATTTATCTATACATTATCACCCTGGGAAGGCAAATGTGGTAGCAGATGCTCTAAGTAAAAAATCTTCAGAAAATGTTGCAGCCTTGATTACTACTCAGAGAAATATCCTGGAGGATCTGAGGAGGGCAGAAATAGAGGTATATCTGCAGGATGCTATCCTGAAGTTGGCAAACTTGCGAGTCCAGCCTACACTCATTGACAGAATTAAGGCAGCGCAAGTGGATGACTCTCGACTTCAGAAGATCAAGAAAGATGTTGAGTCTGGATCTCAGCCTGATTTTCATATACATGAGGATGGCTCATTGAGGTTCATTGGCAGAGTTTGTGTTCCAGATGATCCTAGTCTAAAGAAGGAAATTATGGAGGAGGCTCACAGGGATATACAGTGCATCCTGTTAGTACAAAAATGTATAGGGATCTGAAAGTTGTGTTCTGGTGGAACAATATAGAGAGAGAGATTGTCCAATTTGTATCTCAATGCTTAACTTGTCAGCAAGTTAAGATTGAGCATCAGAGACCAGCTGGTATGCTTCAGCCCCTTCCGATCCCAGAGTGGAAGTGGGAGCATATTACTATAGATTTTGTGTCAGGGCTACCTCGTACCCTCAGAGGTAATGATTCAGTCTGGGTGATTGTAGACAGATTGACCAAATCAGCACATTTCCTAGCATTTAAGACTGGGATGACACTAGAGAGATTTGCAGAGTTGTACATTGAGCAGATCGTGCGGCTGCATGGAGTTCCAGTATCTATAGTGTCTGACAGAGACTCCCGATTTGTGGCTCATTTCTGGGGCAGTTTGCACAAAGCTTTGGGAACCACTCTTAGCTTCAGTACAGCTTTTCATCCACAGACAGATGGGCAGTCCGAGAGGACCATTCAGATTCTAGAGGATATGCTGAGAGCTTATTCTATTGATATGAGGGGTTCTTGGGATCATCATTTGTCGTTGGTAGAGTTTGCTTATAACAATAGCTACCAGGCAAGTATTCAGATGGCTCCTTATGAGGCGTTGTATGGTAGGAAGTGTAGATCACCTATCTGTTGGGATGATGTGGGGGGAGGAAAATTCTGGGTCCAGAAATTATTCAGCAGATAGTGGAAAAGGTTCAGCTGATCAGAGAGCGACTTCGGGCAGCTCAAAGCAGACAGAAGAGTTATGCTGATATTAGGAGGCGGGATCTGGAATTCCAAATCGGAGATCATGTTTTTCTCAGAGTGTCCCCTTCTAAAGGGGTGATGCGATTTGGAGTTCGGGGTAAGCTCAGCCCGAGATATGTGGGACCATTCGAGATTCTCGAGAGAGTTGGAGCTGTTGCTTATAAGCTGGCACTTCCACCTGCTTTATCGGGGGTCCATTCTGTTTTCCATGTCTCTATGTTGAGGAGGTACATTGCTGATCCTAGACATGTGATCGAAGTGGCACCGTTGCAGCTCCGAGCAGATCTTTCTTATGTTGAGCAGCCTATCCGTATAGTGGATAGGAAGGACCAAGTTTTGAGGAGGTGCATGATTTCTTATGTAAAGGTGCAGTGGAGCAATCACAGTGAGAGAGAAGCTACCTGGGAAATGGAGAAGGAGATGAGAGAGAAGTTTTCTGCCTTGTTCTCTGATTGAGGTATGTTTTAATTTCGAGGACGAATTTTTTTTTTTAGTTGGTTAGAGTGTAAAGACCTAAAATTGGGCCCGTTCTTGGGCCCAATGAACTGAAGTCGGCAATGGATGCCGACTTCAGTCTGTTCATCGTGGTCTTCCCACAATGAACACGCCGGCCGAACGGCCAGCAGGATCTCCACCCCACCCCCACCCCTCTTCCCTCTTTCCCTCTCTCCCTCTCTCTCTCTCTCCCCCTTTCTCTTTTCTCTGAGAGCCCATCCCTTCCTCTTCCTTTTCCCCTCTTTTGAGAAGATCGCCGGAGCCCCGTCGTCGCCGGAGCCGCCATCGCCGCCGGAGAAACACTCGTCGACGACCGGAGGTGAGCAAGACAACATAGACCTATTTTTTTTGGATTTAAGGGGAGAGAAACGATGGGAATCAGTGGGTTTTACTTCCCCTGTTTCGGGGAAGTTCCTTTTTGGGAGATTCGGCCGGCCGACGGCGGCCGGCCGGGGTCAATCCGGGCCGAAATAGGTTCGGCCGGAGGTGGATGAACGGGGGGCGGGCCTTCTAGCCCCGGCCTCTCTCTTTCCTTCCCTTCTTCCTCCCTTTCTTCCTCTCCTTCTCCTCTTCTTCTTCTTCTCTTCCACCGCTCGTGATGGTGGGGTAGCCGACGGCGGCTAGCCGAGCGCCGCCGCCGAGGGCCACGGTCGACCGCCAAGGGCCGACCGGAACCACCAGCCACCCTCCTCCCTTCTTCTCCTTCTTCTTCTTCTTCTTCTTCTTCTTCTTCATTCGGCCTGGGTTTTTCCTTGCTTTGAAATCCGTGCCTTAAGGGTGAACCAGACTTTGAACCGGGTTTAAATTGTGAACCGGTTCTACCTATTCCATGAATGGGTTTTGTTATGGTCTGATCAGACCTGGTTTGGGTTGGGCTAGGGATCTGTGTTGGGCTGAGTTGGACCTAATTGGATCTGTGGGCTGGGTTGGTTTGGGCCCGAGATCTGATCTGGACCTGTAATCTGGTTTGGTTCAGTTGGGCCTAATCTGTGTTGGGCCACAATTGGTTTTGGATTTAAAGGATTCTGATTTTTGGAATTTAGTCTATTTATTCTTAGGGTCTATGCTTGATTTTGGGGACCCATTCTTGGATCTTTGAACTTAGGAGTTTAAGGGGTTGGAATTAGTTTAAATTATGTTTCTAAATTAATTAAATAATTAATATTTATGTTTAATCAGGGGTTCGTGATATCTGTGGCAGGGATTTTAAGCAAACCCAGGTAGGTGACCTATTGCTTTAAAGTAGAATTTTAACATGTATCATGCATATGTTGATGTATGATTTATTATTGGCATTATATGTTAGAATTAGAATTAAGCATTTAATTTCATAAACTATTAAATTATTATTGGCATTATGTGTTAGAATTAGAAATTAATATTTAATTTCATAAACTGTTATGTACTTTACTATTGGGAGTTTGTTCATGACTTGAGTTGGAAAGTTGATTTATTGATTTTTAAAATCCGCGTGACTATAGTCTAGGCCCCGCAAATGGGATGATACGTTGGCCCTGTCGACTTGTACTGAGGAACTAGTTCCGACACCGCGACCACCGGTGATAGAATAGTGGCGGCACAGGGATGCATTTTGCTCTTCGGAGCGGCTCAGTGGAGCGTGAGTTTGGCACCAGGGGGTGCGGCACAGTGGTGCGTTGGCTCAGTGGAGCGACTCTTCGGAGAGTTGTATTGGCACTTCGGTGTAACCATGCCACTGGGTGATGTGGTCGTAGTCATGCGGTTGAGTTATTTTGAGTCTCGAATCGGGTTTACGGATTGTCGTGTGAATTTTTGGATTCATGAGTTTTAGCTGCTTTTTATATGCATCATGACATGTTATATGATGACTTTATTGCATGATGTTGCCTACTGAGCTGTTAGCTCACTCCTACTATTTACATTTTTGCAGGTGATGATATATGATTATGGAGATTACGGGATAGAGTGATCATGATGTAATTAGCTAGTAGATATGGACTTTCTTTTGACTTATGTATATATGGACATTTGATATGAAAACTGAAATTTATCTTTAATTAGTTATTGATGGTTGATTAGATTTATCTGCCTTGCGTGCCTGCGGGGTCCGCCCTGCAGGTGCGCGGCGTCTGCTCGCGCCCCAGGCCTCCGGGTTCGGGGCGTGACAGATCCCTAGGTGTAAATATTAAGTGAAAGGGGAAGGATTTGAAAAGAAGAGAAAGTAAGGGGGAAAGATAGCACACCTAGACAGTATAGTTTTTGAGTAAAGGATGATCAAGGGCTGGCTGATGAGAGATGTGGACACAGTCTATAATATCTCCATCCGGGCTCTTTTTAAAAGAAAAGCAAATAACATAACAAATGAAACTACAAATTAAGAAGCATTGCAGGGAAAAATGCCAAAAATAAGTACAATAAAAGAGGAAGATATATTACAGTAGAAACTAGATGGGGTTGTAGTAAATGTACAAAAATAATAATTTTTTTATTTTTTAAAAAGTGACAGAATAAAATGCTAACAAATTGGAAAAAGAGCATAGCTCAAGAATTTTAATGCCCAACTAAATACAAAGGAATAATTTCAACTTTACAAATTAGATAGCACTAGGGCGAGTAAATGAAAGATAACAATTTTTTTAAAAGGGGAACAATAAAATTTCTAGTTTTATGCAAGTATTGTACAAAAATGTTTTCTTGCTATCGTGCTTCCTAAAATATTACGTATAATAATTAAAAATAATAAATAGATAACCAATTAACAACCAAGTTAAATTTCATCCACTAATAAGGAACGGCTAGGATGTCTCTATATTTTGAGAAAAAAATAAAAAGGTAATATATCAATTTCTATAGAATATTTTCCTAAATAGAGACAATATGGGAAGAAAATCGTCTGATCGTGAAAGACGACACAAGATTAACCAAAAAAAAAAAGTAAGAGAGAGAGAGAGATCAAGATTCCTTCTAAAAGATTATATTAAATTAAATAATCTAAAAAATTCTAACCAAATTAAGGTTCTTCTTTAAGTAGATAAATAAATAAATACTTTCTAAAATAGATTTTATTGAAAAATAATTCAGAATATCTATCCAAAACTCCTTTGGAACGAAAAAAAAAATCTTTGACCCTAAAAAACCAATAAAGATCTAAGGAAAAAAATGAAAGAATAGTTAGACGGCAGACCTTGATGCTCTTAACTGCAGGCTTATTCAATCGCTTCAGATGCTGCCGCACCTCCGTTTGCCTACACCATAGCCTTAGTGCACCACAAGGAGATCATCACGAGCAATAGCACCACCAGTCCATGGCTCATGCCAACGTGAGCTTTCATGGCCCTTCTTTCGACCTTTTCTCAATGAAGTAATTAGAAAACCAAACATACCATACAATATATGAACAAAAATTTCTTCTCCGCCATTGTCATTTATATAGCGAAGTTTATCATATATCAATCAAGATTATCAAATTAACAGTGCATCAATTATTTTAGATTTCTATCCCTTAGCAACGCGATCAAAATTGAAGAGACAACCATATGAATTTTAGTCCAACACTACTTGCCAATGATTTCAAATAACCTATTAGCTGTGGTGTACTCTTGGCACATGTCATGCACCAATTTGCTATTTATGTCAGCAACAGCATGCATGCTTAACTTGATTGTAAGATGGTGGATTCATTTAGATGACTATTTAACATGTTTATCAAAAGCAAACTAACTTGAAAGGAGGGGGTTCAGAGTGTAGCTTTGTGTATCCTATAGCTTCTTACCAGCTGGTTCGTACAATTATCAACCCTGAGCTGGTATGGGATGGGGCGATGACGGGCGTCGATCTCGCCCGCAAATGGAGGAGAAGAAAGGATGTGATGTGACTGGCTCCGGCGAACAGGGATGGAAACTCCTCCCCTATTAGTATGGCAAAATAAGAAAGAAAAGGATGTGATTCGTTTCATGGTTAGCCATTTAAATAGATAAGCAAACCATTTAACAACCAAGGTGAATTTCATCCACTAACAAGGAATGGCTAGGATGAGTCTCTTTATATTGACAAAATAATAATAATAATAATAATAATATATCAATTCCTAAAAGATATTTTGCTAAATAGAGACAATATGTGAAGAGAATGGTGACCGTGAAAGACGACACATGTGTTGCCACACCTCCACTTACTAGATTGTGGCCCGTACCATAGCCTCGGTACCGTGCACCACAAGAAAATCATCACACATCATGGTCAGCTTTTATGAAACTACGTTGCAGTGTCATCCTAGTCCACATAGGTTATGAGCTGAGTTCACTCTAATACCATTTGTCACAATGCAAGATTTCACCCAAAAAGACTAATCAGAAGATATTTTTTGAATTCCTTAATCCTGTATAAGTACCCAAGATCTTCTTGGCGAATAACTGACGTGGAACTAAATACACGCCCGTATGTTTCCTCACAATTCAATCCATCCCTCCCAGCTGGTGGCTCGATCAAGAATCCCCTGCCAAGAATGGCAGGTCGCTCGAGGTTGTTGGTCTCCAGAATCCTCCTCGCTCGCTACCGAGGATGGAAAACCGGGTGGGAAGAAAATGGAATGGAAACTGAGGAGGGAACCAGCCCATTTCAGCTTGGGATGGCAGTCATGATACGGCACTCGATAGCAATGGACGTAGAAGGAGGATAGAGACAGCCCATACTAGGTCGAAGGAAAAGGCCAGAAAGAAGCATTGTTCAGTTGCAAGAAACTATGGGAAAAGAAGATTTCCCTTTATATTTGAGATTTCTTTGGCTGTCCTATGTCCAAATTATGGTCAGTAAAAAGTCAGTGCGCTTTGTACGTAGTTTGCTTCCTGTTGTGGCGAAGAAAATCTGAATTTAAATGCGTCCAAATTTACGTGATTCTTAAATATCCCAGAGTGGAAGGAAGGCCAAAGAGGAGAGACCGTGAGTTATGGACGATTTATAATATCCCTAGGGACCTCTTTAACTTTCTGTTGGAAAATGTGATCTCGGCCTGTTAAAATCCTTTCGATGAAATCTTCCCGCATCCAAATACTCCCTTACAGAAGCATGAAGCTGTCTTATTGGCGGTACATGATGCATGCACCGTCCTTATTGCTTTCCTGACGCTGGATTCCTTAGGCCGTTCTTATTAGAAATTAACCTTATAATTACTACGTTCGGTGAGAAGGATGGTCCGTTCGTCAAGTCTCCGGGAGTACCAGCTTGAGTGGAATAGCTCGAGAGGTGCCGGTCTCCACTGCTTGTTTCTTTTCTTCACTGTGGATTTTTTGTGGGGGAAGGAAGACATGGACTGCTGAATGCCCACCGTTCACACTCGCTTTGACGAGCTATTTGACGTAGGTAGCTGTTGCACTATAGCATATTTTACTACTAATTAAGACGTGAAATATTGTTACCCTTATCCCTATATAAAACTACAGACAATATTGGGGCAGGATGTCCGATTTCAGTGTGGAATCAAGCCCTTTTGCCTGTAAACTCCTAGGGGCTCGCTTTGCTTTAAGATTTTTGTTCTCTTTACGGCAACTCCTTCTAGTGATTGCACTAGGCCTAACAGACAAGATAATTAATCGACCAAAATCTTCTCCTCCACCCTGTGAATTATGTCAATTTTCTATCCCCCAAATTCCAACCATTCCTTTTTAATTTCTTCATCCATGTATAGGCCAAGTTCCAAAGATGTTAGCTATTATTTTGCTCTCTCTCTAGAAGTGGCATCCTACACGGCATGCACTATATGGCGAATCTTAGCCGCTTATTTCTGTACTGATGTATTGAGATGAACACTTGACGAATAGAGTCTACCGGATCGAGCTGAAACAAAATCTTGGAATCGAGTCTCAACTTTCTAAGTTCTTCCCACACATAATGTGAAGTAGTCCGCATGCCTATTTCCATCGACAACAAAGTATTTAAGATAAATAAACTGCGATGCTTAGGTCTGTGTATTCTATTGGCCCGGCCTTTGTGGTTGCCATGTCCTAATAAATGCTGGCCTAAGCAAGCCTTGGTCGTACGTAGGACGAGGCAGTAGCGCCACCGGCTAAAACTGCCCCAACTCCTCCATATTATGAACAGTAACACGTTATCATGGTATGATGTGATCAAAGGTCCATGGATCTTATACTCACGTTAGAGTAATATAAATGCCGTTTTTTATCAAAAAAAAAAAAAAAGTCCATGGATCATATGGTTCACAGCCTTTAAGACCATCAGGATCATGGCCTGCCAGTTTTGTGGATCGTAGCGACCCCTCTTTTACTTTAGCTAATGCGTGCACTTTTGGGAGATGTATCCTATATTGATGCTGAGATCAAGAGAGCAATGGAGGATGCTTCACAAAAAGGACTGTAGAATATGTGCTTGAAAAATGTTTATCTTGTTTCTATTACCAAAAAAACAAAAGAAAGAAAAGAGACCATTCAAAATTTTTTATCTAAATTCATCACATGACCTAACATAACTAATCTTAATTCATTATGTAATACGCGAACTTACATATATGATTGCTTTGTTATATAATGGATCGGTGAAAAAAATTTAGTGTTATTATTTTCCTCTTTGAGCCATTGGATTCTTGACTTTTACCCACAAAAGATTTCCTACATACATAAAATTATTATTATATAGCTGAAGCAATTTCGATAGCTTCATGTGCTCTTGTTGATTGAGGCCTCCATTTTAAGCCTCCTTGGTTTGAATTTCAAGAATTTCGTTATCAGGATTTGCTCCTTTCTTGAAAATGTTGCGAGCATTCTCACGGTTCCATCTTCCAAGGCCTTCTTTGGTATTCTTTAGCATCAAGGCTACTCGAACCCATGGAGAGTAACGGCCATAGCGTCTCCAGGCTTGTCGAACCACTTCCTGAATTTCCCTGCAAGGCAATCAGAATTTTTCAAAGCAAAATGGAGTAATAATATTAAGGAACTTATCCTTACCATCAATTAAAATTGGACAATGATTAGAAGCATAGTAAGCCACATGACATTGACACACCTCCTTTGATTCGGGAAATAGATCCATCCACTCGTCCGAAGGTAGCACACGGTATAATATTTCCTAAATACGAGCAAGATGCGGTTTATTGTTGCACCAGGTGTAATTTGGATCCTCAAAACCCAGGCCAATCAGGCCATTAGGTTGAAAGAATTTTTTTAATTTCCTTAATATTTATGTCAATATGAAAGGCCTTGTGCTGCCACTAATAATACGGTTAAAATTGTCGTCTATTAAATTGATGTCAAAGAATTAAATGATATATCGCACTCTAAACATGATTTTCTAATATTTTAATCCAAAGTGTAGTTTTTTGTTTTTTTGAATGCAGAAGCTCTGGCAAAATATATTGAAAAATTTTTTAGTGGATCATATTTTCTCTAACTTCAACTCATGCTTCTGGATTTTTTTTTTTCTTTCGGTTTTGAAAAGAAATGGCCAAATTGGAGCTCAGAACCATGGAAATTGCTGAATTTTAGACTCATGGAAGAAACCAAAATCAAATCTGAAACCGAGTTCTCAAACCTTGGTTGACACTTGATGCTCATACTACCCAAGCTCGCTTATTTATCTGGTTAACTTGTGCTAGTTTTCTCAGTCTCCCAAAGCCTTTTTCACCCGTCTTTTGTTAAAAATGTGGGAAGCTCAATCTGAAATAGAAATGCTAGCTTGGATTCAGGAAACATGATGCTAAATTCAGGATGCAAGCCCCTTTCTGAATTGAACTTGTGTGTGTAAAATATTTTAGTTGAAGGATGGCACAAACCATTGTGCAGTACTGTATGAATCATTTGTGATAAGTACACACAGATTAAGGCAAGCTGAGTTACAGCCCAGTGGTTCACCCCTCTACTTGAGAGGGGGTTTTGGGTTCAAAGCTTGGGAGGTATTTCCCAGGCGTACCATGATCATCAACTTGGAGAAATGGGTCAGCTAGAAGCTCTCTCGCAGGATGGAGACTATGATGAAGCATCCTCCCGTCAAATTTTCCTAAAGGTTCCCTCCAGCAGGCTGTTCCTCTTGTGTTGCCTCGGTTTCCTTTTTCTGATGGAGACTATATATATGATGAGAAACCTGCAGCTTTGAACTATGCTACCTTGCTGCACTCTCATTCTTTTCAGATTTTCTTTCTTCCGAGTCTCCTCTTCGCTGTCTCTCTTGCTAAGGAGTGGTTCTTGTGTGCCGGAACACCTCCTTTGTAACTCCTTTGAAAATCCTGTATACTTTCTCTACTCCGTTGTAACTTCACAATTTTGTTCTGAATAAATTTTGGTGGGTAATGTGGCACATCCCAAAAGAGTATATGTCCTCCAATTCATTGTAAAGCATGCATTAAATGTCAACTTTTGCTTTCTAAATACAAATTAATTTAGAGTCTTAACCTGGCACTGCATGGTTAGCACTCCCAATCCAGCGACCTGTCCTTCCTAATATTTTCCGAGACAAGCAGAATATGGAACCTGTCATGGGCTGTAAAAATGTGCCGTGACAGAGTAACCATTGATTGTTTATTCTCGTTGTGCATTCATTGTTCGCAATTATATATTCATGATTGTATTTTTCAATGGACAACTGGGATTTCTACCATTGTTGTCAATGTGCACATTAAAGCAGCTGGATTGCGTAGTGGAAGGGGCAATCCCGTGAGGAGCTTGAAGATGGTTGGACTTATCAACTATTTGAATGTTCTAGGAGTAGCTCGCCTTGCCAAGACTTTCTACTGGGAAATGGCTGCTACCCATCTCTGTGGAGGTTTGCTGACCATTTGAATTTAAGTTCACAACCTCCCCTCCCCATTGTATCTCTGAGGCACCGTCCGACAGATAACGGAACAAGGAAGAAGGCCAGTAGCCCAATGGAGATTGATTCCCATACTGCATCCACCAATTCCCCGATTTTGGATCCTGCTCAAAAAATGAGAACCATATAAACATTCATTATTAATTATAGGTGAAAAGTTAAAAAAGTAATTAAACATGACTATTGTAGTTTTGCTACACTGAGAGTATGTGATTTAGGACAAGAAATAAACATCTTGTGAATCTTTTGTTTTTACCTTCCTGACAGACAAGGTGATTTCATATTGGCGTCCACCATAGCTAGAAATGGGGTAGACGGTGGCACCCAATGCAATCTCCTTGTCAACTTGAACGAACCCAGAGCAGAGTAGGTTGTGGCGGCCTGTTGAATGATAACCATCATCCTGAAATTTTTAGGGTAAAATATAAGAAGACACCCAATCTTTATACTTTTTATAAAAACAACTCATATAGGACAAGAGAAAAATGAAGGAATATTAACTTACAGTCCAGTAGGTAAATAGCCTTGTTTTATTATCTCCATACAGAAATGCATATACCTGATTTTTTCGGGGACCAAAGAGCAACCAGCTGAAGATAATTAATGCATGAAGAGAGAACTTTCAAAATTTCATATAATTAAAACTACTTTCTATTTATTCAAAATTGAAACAATAATATACATGCCATCCACAGCTTCGATGGTATTGAGAAGTTCTTCGGAACCCCCAATAATCCAAAGTTGAGACAGACTGAACTCATTTTGCTGTTCCAGCTTCGGGTTCCACACATTCATGGTTGCCTTTGCTCCATAATACTTATCTCCCTTTACATAAACAATTGCATGCTGCTCAAGAAGACCCACGAACAAACATAAATGAGAAAGACGAAGGAGCAAAGGGAAAGAAATGGAAAAGTAAGAGATACAAAGCTGCTACTAAGATACATGGTCTCCATTTATATTAGTGAGGTCTGCTCTCGAACAATCCACATCAAATTCCCCCTCCAGTTAAAATAAAACTCAGCTCTCAAATTAGATATGACTAGTTGAAATAAATATGGAAAAAAACTAAAATCCTAAAAGAGATAGATCTCTTCTTCTATATTGACTTTGTTTTCAGTCGCTCTATCTAATTTTTCCTAAATCGGAACATATGACTGGTCAAAATCTATCCCAAAAAGAAAATTTTTGATTTGATCGGCCCATTTCGTATTCCAAACGATAAAATTGGTCCTGACCATCCATTTCAAAAAGTAATCCATTTGAAAAAAAGACACATCATCTAAATCGAGCATTGTATGACCAAGTTATAACTCCGAAAGTTTGACACATGATTTAGCTTCTCGATGCGATCTCACTACTGGACCATGTCTAGTCTAATCTATAGTGGCTAAAGTAGTTCACATTGAGTTTGATAATCCTCCTGGATCAGAGAGTTTGTTTGAAGATTGCATGGTAATTTTAACTCCAATTTTACTCAACTTTTAGGTGGTGAAACCTGGTAGTTTGTTCTTCAACTTTAATGGCTTGCCCTGTTGATTTCACCTCTTGTTTAATTCGATTTAGCATACCCACTTCAAGAGATTTTCTTGGCTTTTTGTTAAAATTCCACCCCATATGTGATGATATTGATATATGGGGATCTCTAGCTTTAGAAGAAATGCTCTCTATATTCCCAATATTTTCACAATGGTGGAAGTTTTGCCTGAACCAAATGCAGTGGTGGTCATCCTCCTAGCCGAAGGATTTCCATAACAAGATTCTCTTTCTCTTTCTTGTGGGCTATTAAATTATTTTCATATTGATTATTGACTGTGTGGCTTGATTGTTAGTGCTCGATGATTTTGATAATTTACTTGAATATACAAAAAGAAAAATATTTATTTTTGTTGTCCGCCGATTGTTCGCGATTATTTTTTTCATAATTGTCTTTGCCCAACAAGATGAAGATACAAAAAGCTACGCCCTTCTACATACATTTAGGATTTCTACCAGGACCCCCATAGTAGATGTAACCATTGTTCTTAAGGTGCACATTATAGCAATTGGATCGTGTAGCGAAAGTGCGAATCCCTCGAGGAGCTTGGAGATAGTTGGACTTATCAACTATTTGAATGTTTTTGAAGTAGCTCGCCTTGCCAAAACCTTCTTCTGGGAAATGGCCACTGCCCATCTTCGTGGAGGTGTGCTGACCATTTGAATTTAAGTTCACAACCTCCCCTCCCCAGTATATCTCTGAGGCACCGTCTGACAGATGAGGAAATAAGGAAGAAGGCCAATACCCCACTGGAGATTGATTCCCATACTGCAGCCACCAATTCCCCGTTTTTGGATCCTGCTCAAAAATGAAAACCATATGAACATTCATTAGTATTGATAGATGAGACGTGAAAAAGCAATTAAATATGACTATTGTGCTTTTGCTACGCTGAGAGTTTGTGAGTTAGGACAAGAAATAAACACCTTGTGAATCTTTTGCTTTTACCTTCCAGAGAGACAAAGTGATTTCATATTGGCGTCCACCATAGCTAGAAATGGGGTAGATGGTGGCACCTAATGCTATCTCCTTGTTGACTTGAACGAACCCAGAGCATTGTAGGTTGTAGCAGCCTACTGATTTATAACCATCAGCCTAAAATTTTATGGCAAAATATTAGAAGCCTTCCAATTTTTCATAATTTTTGCTTTGTGTCGTTTATCGAAATCAGGAATGTCTGTGGCGCCTCAACTCTATCATATAATCGACCAGAAAGAACCCAAAACACTCAAAATAATGAACAATCCAATTCCCTTATATTTGATAAGATAAATTTTATTAAAAAACTCTTGGAAGATAAGGTAGGACAACATAAGGAAAGAGGAAACTAATAGAAACAACACATAAAAAATATGAGAAAATGAAGGAATGTTAACTTACCGTCCAGAAAGTAAATAGTCTTGTTTTATAATCTCCATTCAAAATTGGATATACCTGATTTTTTTTCCACACCAAAGAGTAACCAGATGAAGTTAATTAATGCATGAAGAGAGAACTTTCAAAATTTCATATATTTAAAACTACTTTCTATTTATTCAAAATTAAAACAATAATATACATGCCAGCCAGCTTCGATGGTATTGAAAAGTCCTGTAGGACCCCCAACAATCCAAAGTTGAGATAGACTGAACTCATTTTTCTGTTGCAGCTTCGGGTTCCACACATTTATGGTTGCCTTTGCTCCATAGTACTTACCTCCCCTTACATAAACAATTGCATGCTACTCAAGAAAACCCACCAACAAACACAAATGGGAAAGGTTAGAGATACTTCACTCCAAGGTTACTCCTTTTCATAAATTTTCAAAACTATATACCTCATGCCTATTATTATTCCTATTGGATTCTATAGAAGTTGGATTTGGGATTGTCCTACGCCCGTTCTTTCCAAATCTTTCGATAAAGCTAGCCCTCAGCACATCGCCCTTCTTAGTCCTCCTAATAGGGATGGTGTCCTCTGGGCACCTCCCATTTTGATGCCAAAGTTGAGGTATGGAGCTAGTTTCCATCTTTGATGCCACCCTCTTCTCATCGTATAAGCCTAATGGGTGGAAACTTGGTCTCATCTGAAGATTTTGCATAAAGTGAAGACAAAGTAAAGAGACTGCTAGGTGTAAACATTAAGTGAAAGGTGAAGGACTTGAAAAGAATATAAAGTGTGAAGGGAAGAGAGCACACCTGGATAGTATGGTTTTTGAGCGAAGGATGATCGAAGGCTGGCTGATGAGAGATATGGACACAGTCTATGATATCCCCATCCGGGCTCTTTTTAAAGAAACAAACATTAGAACAAATAAAACCACAAATCAAGAAGCATTACAGTGAAAAATGCCAAAAAATAAGTATGATAGAAGAGAAAAAATACAGTAGAAACTTGATGGGATTGTACTGAACGAACAAAAAAGGTGAAAACAAAAAATATTTCAAAATACATTTTCGATTAAAAATAATTTAGAAAATCTTCTTAAAACTCTTTTACAATGAACAAAAAATGTTTTCTTACCAAAAAATCCAAAAAAAAAAGAATAATTGAAAGAATAGTGGGATGGTAGACCTTGATGCTTTTGACAGGTTTATCCAATCGGATCAGGTGTTGCCGCACCTCGAACTGCTCGATTGTAGCCCACACTCTAGCCAAGATGCAAGATAAGCAAATCATCACCAGCAATAGCGCGACCAGGCCATGGCTCATACTATTGTGCACCTCCATAGCCCTTTCTTTCAAACCCTTTTCAATGAAAATAAAAACATACACCATCCAATATATATATAACAAACTTCTTCTTCCTTGTTGCCTATTATATATCAAAGAATATCTTACTTAAATTAAATGCCACAGATTCTGCTTAATTTTGTGCATTAATTGAAAGAGCTTATCTGATTATCAAATTAATTGTCCATCAATTGTTTCCTCCATAATGAAGGATTTCCATAACAAGATTCTCTCCCTTTTTCTTGCGGGCCATTAAATTACTTGAATATGCAAAAAAAAAAAATATTTATTTTTGTTGTCCATCGATTGTTCACATCATCCTTCTTGGTCCTCCTACTATGGATGGTGCCTCTTCTTTCCGTATCTTTCGACAGAGCTGTCTCTCATCACATCATCCTTCTTGGTCCTCCTAATAGGGATGGTGTCCTTGGGGCACCTCCCATTTTGATGCCAAAGCTGACGTATGGAGCTAGTCTCCATCTTTGAAGCCACCTCATTCCCATCATCTAGGCCTAATGGGTGGAAACTTGGCCTCATCTGAAGATTTTGCACAAAGTGAAGACAAATTAAAGGATTTGAAAGGAAGAGAAAGTAAGGGGAAAAGATAGCACACCTGGACGGTATAGTTTTTGAGTAAAGGATGATCAAGGGCTGGCTGATGAGAGATGTGGACACAGTCTATAATATCTCCATCCGGGCTCTTTTTAAAAGAAAAGCAAATAACATAACAAATGAAACTACAAATTAAGAAGCATTGCAGTGAAAAATGCCAAAAATAAGTACAATAAAAGAGGAAGATATATTACAGTAGAAACTAGATGGGATTGTAGTAAATGTACAAAAATAATAATTTTTTTTATTTTTTAAAAAGTGACAGAATAAAATGCTAACAAATTGGAAAAAGAGCGTAGCTCAAGAATTTTAATGCCCAACTAAATACAAAGGAATGATTTCAACTTTACAAATTAGATAGCACTAGGGCGAGTAAATGAAAGATAACAATTTATTTAAAAGGGGAACAATAAAATTCAAGTTTTATGCAAGTATTGTACAAAAATATTTTCTTGCTATCGTGCTTCCTAAAATATTATGTATAATAATTAAAAATAATAAATAGATAACCAATTAACAACCAAGTTAAATTTCATCCACTAATAAGGAACGGCTAGGATGTCTCTATATTTTGAGAAAAAAATAAAAAGGTAATATATCAATTTCTAAAGAATATTTTCCTAAATAGAGACAATATGGGAAGAAAATCGTCTGATCCGTGAAAGACGACACAAGATTAACCAAAAAAAAAAAAAGTAAGAGAGAGAGAGAGAGAGAGAGATCAAGATTCCTTCTAAAAGATTATATTAAATTAAATAATCTAAAAAATTCTAACCAAATTAAGGTTCTTCTTTAAGTAGATAAATAAATAAATACTTTGTAAAATAGATTTTATTGAAAAATAATTCATAATATCTATCCAAAACTCCTTTGGAACGAAAAAAACCTTTGACCCTAAAAAACCAATAAAAATCTAAGAAAAAAAATGAAAGAATAGTTAGACGGCAGATCTTGATGCTCTTAACTGCTAGCTTATTCAATCGCTTCAGATGCTGCCGCACCTCCGTTTGCCTACACCATAGCCTCAATGCACCACAAGGAGATCATCACAAGCAATAGCACCACCAGTCCATGGCTCATGCCAACGTGAGCTTTCATGGCCCCTTCTTTCGACCTTTTTTCAATGAACTAATTAGAAAACCAAACATACCATCCAATATATGAACAAAAATTTCTTCTCCGCCATTGTCATTTATATAGCGAAGTTTATCATATATCAATCAAGATTATCAAATTAACGGTGCATCAATTATTTTAGATTTCTATCCCTTAGCAACGCAATCAAAATTGAAGAGACAACCATATGAATTTTAGTCCAACACTACTTGCCAATGATTTCAAATAACCTATTAGCTATGGTGTACTCTTGGCACATGTCATGCACCAATTTGCTATTTATGTTAGCAACAGCACGCATGCTTAACTTGATTGTAAGATGGTGGATTCATTTAGATGAGTATTTAACGTGTTCATCAAAGGCAAACTAACTTGGGTTCAGAGTGTAGCTTTGTGTATCCTATAGCTTCTCACCAGCTGGTGCGCACAATTATCAGCCCTGAGCTGGTATGCGATGGGGCGATGACGAGCATCGATCTCGCCCGCAAGTGGAGGAGAAGAAAGGAAAGAGGAGACTGGCTCTGGCGAACAGGGATGGAAACTCCTCCCCTATTAGTCGGGCAAAATAAGAAAGAAAAGGATGTGATTCGTTTCATGGTTAGCCATTTAAATAGATAAGCAACAGATAACTACTTAGCAACCAAGGTGAATTTCATCCACTAACAAGGAATGGCTAGGATGAGTCTCTTTATATTGACAAAAAAAATAAAAATAATAATATATCAATTCCTAAAAGATATTTTGCTAAATAGAGACAATATGTGAAGAGAACCGTGACCGAAAAGACGACACAAGTGCTGCCACACCTCCACTTGCTAGATTATGGCCCGCACCATAGCTTCGGTACCGTGCACCACAAGAAAATCATCACACATCATGGTCAGCTTTTAAGAAACCGTGTTGCAGCGTCCCTCGAGTGCACATAGGTTATGGGCCGAGTGCGCTCTAATACCATGCATCACAATGCAAGATCTCACCCAAAAAAGCTAACCAAAAAGTATTTTTTTGATTCCTTAATTCTGTATAAGTACGCAAGATCTTTTTGGCGAATAACCACTACAGGAGAACCTACCTTTCCCGACGCTATTTAGGGCCTTTAGCGACGCTTATAAGCGTCGGCTAAAGACCCGGCCACGCTAATCAAAGCGTTGCAAAAGCGTCGGCGATACTGGAGTGGGAAAACTTTTTGCCGACGCTAAGTAAAAGCGTCGGCCAAAACCAGGATTTGCCGACGCTTTTTGCCGACGCTTTAAAGCGTCGGCAAATATTGAATTCCGACGCAAAAACGCGTCGGAAAAAACCGCCATGGCACACGGGTTACGCCTGGGCTGGATTTGCCGACGCTTTAAAGCGTCGGCAAATATTGTATTCCGATGCGAAAAAGCGTCGGAAAAAACCGTCATGGCACACGGGTTACGCCTAGGCCAACGGTTTTTACCGACGCTTTAAAGCGTCGGAAAATATAAATATTTTAAAAAAAATTAAAAATATCAAACTGCATAAATTTACATATATCATAAGATATATGATATACACACTGGGAGAGGACTCATATCTCACACCAACTGCCTTTGCAATTGGCTGCAAAAAAAAAAAAAAAAGGTTATCGAACATAAACATATATAGTAAACTAGGAAATTTGGAGGACAACTAATTTCTATAACTTTTAGCACTCGGAGAATAAATAACCTAACCAGAACTTTGTATACTCCACCTAGAGGGATATCAACTACCTCAAGAACCCAAAGTTCAAATCTAACATGATATATTTGGTCAATCAGAGAAAGAGGGTAATGCTAAAATTAAAAGAGACATGAGGGTGAGTGCCATGCAAGCACTAATTTGTACTGTTATCTAACAATCTATAGCATATGGTAATGGATCTTACAATCTTCTCAAGCACAGGAGAATTAGAACTTAGCCATGTCTCTTGCATTTCTGACTGGCAGTGGGCATAACAAGAATTTATGAACATGCCTGTAGAAGAAGAGCTCCCAAATCCAGCCAGTGCATTTAGAAACTGTGTCCTGAAACCTATTATAGCAAATGACTTTGTCAATAACATCATTCAACTGAGCAACTGATTGCATAAACTTCGGAACAGTTGTCTGACACTTTACAACTCTATCTCACTGCAATATGATATACTTAAACAAAGATGGTTCACAACTGGTTGCAAATGACTGAATGCAGTCAATGAATCAAATCAGAACAGACATCTTTTGTAGATTGGAACACATTCTATCCAAAAGTTTAATTGCTAAAAGCAGATATATGCCTTTCTCAGATGCTTAAACTTGAGCTATTCACTAGATTTTTTTTTTTTCACCGCAAAAAGGGACTAGATTTTTCACTAAGTTGAGTGTTAAGTACTAACCCTGCATGATTTGAAGTTGAGATGAAGAGCACTGCTGTATATCAAGCTTGCAGTCATGCCACGTACCATGAGGATCAGCAACACCTGGTACCAAAATATTTTTTATCTGCAATGGGGAGGCCTAGATTTCAGTGACATGTAGTTTGCATCATCAAGCAGTGGCTCATTCACCCTGAAGGGAAGATGAATAAAGAAAGAAAGATCGGAGATTTTTTTATTATCATTTTAGATCAAAATATCATCTAAAAGCTATCTACGTGAACATTATATGAACATACATAATTTGAGTGTAAGAAAAGGAATTTAATATGTCATTCAGGGAATATTTACATTGACTATATTCTGTCTGGCACATGCATATAGTTGCTTGTTCTTCAAAATCTTTTCCTGGTTTAGTAAATTGACTTACAAATCTTTAAAGCCTAAGATATAAGTTTCAAAAAAATATATTTCACGACAATTAACCTTATATATGCACACAAGGTCAAATCAGTGACTTAGAATACCATTCACAATTGCATTAGGCATTTAGTCAGGATTTTGTCAAGTAATGTTCTTCTAAAGTAAGTACATAACAAGAGGAAAAAGTAAAAAATGGTAAAAGAATTGGCTACACAATTTGATGCTGAACGGACTAAACTACTCTCTGAATATTTGTTGCTAAAGGGTTGCCTGTCATAAGCCTTTACATTATTAAGAGGCATCTCTCAGTTCCACAGATATTGCAAGTCCTAAGAGATGTTGCACGCTTCTTGCTTTTACTGCAATATCGTTATAATAAAAAACCAAGCTATTTAAATAATCATGCACTGAAAGGAACATAAGAAAACTGCAATCCAGAATTTAAATTATCCTAAACCACTGTTACAAAGAACTTGATATACATATTCCAGCACAATTGAATGAATTTTTATAAACAAGAGGGCAGTATCATTGGAAGGCTGAAATAAACATATTAAACCATACATCAGGAGTTACCAAAGTACATTAGCAACTAAATAGAATGGTAAGAAAAGGCCCAATAGATATCAAAGAACATTTCTGAATTTGAAAGTTAGAATTGAACAAATACACAAAGAGAAACTAATAAATGGCATAAGTACCTAACCTGGGAAAAAACATCAAACTAGATACTAACGATCAAAATCAAAAAAAGAACATATTGCAGGTATTAGTTGTAGTTTTTAAAAGCAGTCCAGTTGGAAGCCTATACAGGCCATATAATTTTTTCTAAAAAAATTAGGAATAAGAATGACTAATACGTTATTTTTTCAAGTTGTATGTTTGAAGCTTTGATATCAAACCTCTTGATTTATTAACTTGGAAATCACATAACAAAAATTAATTATGTGCAAGACTCCTTTGCTATGAGCAAAAAAAAAATGTGGGCTCTATATTCAAAATAAGAGGAAACTAAAGGGGAGTGTGGGCACAAAATATTCATTCATTTAAATCTTAAAGTGTCCCTCTGATGATCAGAGCAACTTAACATCCAACATCCGGACAGAAAAGATTTCAAATAACTTGCAATAAAATCTACAATAAATCTAAACAAATCCAGTGTTGTTATCCTCGATGAAGCTGATCGTCGAATTGATCAGAAGCAGGGTAATAATCCCCACGAAATCCTGCCAGTCTGGGGGCTTCCCCTGTTGAACGGAATCAAGAACCCATATGGGTTCGTCACAGAAAAAAAAACTAAAAAAGAAGAAGAAAACAATCAGATTATGGTGTTTCCAGGACTCACCCCTCCGTTCGCGAGGACGATGGCCATGATGGCCGCCGCCTCCATCATCCACGACAGTGGATTCCACATGAACCCTAAGAATTTCAGAAACTTGCTCTCCTGCAACCACAAACAAATTCAAAAAATAAATAAATAAATCAACAGCTAGATTAAAAAACAAAAAGCACAAACAAGAGGGTTGTCTCACAGATCTATATCAGTTGAAGTGGTGAGGGAAAGAACACATCCCCTCCCGCGTGCATCTCAGATTATCAAACACCTCCTTCAAGGGTATGTTGTCATCGAACTACATCCCGCCCGCCACCAGCGCCGTCGGAGGGGTAGAACACCTTTCTCGACGGCGCGGGGTCGTCCTCGAAGCTCGAAGGGGGAGGGGGATCCGGAGGGGGAGGGGGATCCGAAGCTCGGTGGGGGGTTTGGGGGGAGATGATCGGGGAGGAAGGAGGGGGGGAATGATGGCGGCTGGGGATGAAAGGGTTAGGGTTTTTTCCTCCGCACGAGAGAGAGAGAGAGAGAGGGAGGGAAAAGACAGGGGATCGGGAAAAAGGCAGGAGATCCGTGGGTTTGGTGGCCTTTTTCCTCCAACGACGCTTTGAAGCGTCGTCTTATTCTAATTTCACCCACCGCCTTACAAAAGCGTCGTAGTATGCCAGGGCTGTTTCGAAATTTGCCGACGCTTTCTGTTAGCGTCAGCGAAAAAGAGTTGGCAAAATCCTATTTTCTTGTGGTGAACTGATGTGGGACTAAACACATGCCCACATGATTCCTCATAATTTAATCCATCCCTCCCAGCTAGTGTCTTATTGGCGGTACATGCATGATGCATGCACTGTCCTTATTGCTTTCCTGACGCTGGATTCCTTAGGTCGTTCTTATTAGAAATTAACCTTATAATTACTACGTTCGGTGAGAAGGATGGTCCGTTCGTCAAGTCTCCGGGAGTACCAGCTTGGAGTGGAATAGCTCGAGAGGTGCCTGTCTCCACTGCTTGTTTCTTTTCTTCATTGTGGATTTTTTGTGGGGGAAGGAAGACATGGGCTGCTGAATGCCCACCGTTCACACTCGCTTTGACGAGCTATTTGACGTAGTTAGCTGTTGCACTATAGCATATTTTACTACTAATTAAGACGTGAAATATTGTTACACTTATCCCTATATAAAACTAGTAACAAGATTGGGGCAGGATGTCCGATTTCAGTGTGGAATTAAGCCCTTTTGCCTATAAACTCCTAGGTACTCGCTTTGCTTTAAGATTTTTGTTCTCTTCACGGCAATTCCTTCTAGTGATTGCACTAGGCCTAACAGACAAGATAATCGACCAAAATCTTCTCCTCCACCCTGTGAATTATGTCAATTTTCTATCCCAAATTCCAACCATTCCTTTCTAATTTCTTCATCCATGTATAGGCCAAGTTCCAAAGATGTTAGCTATTATTTTGCGCTCTTTCTAGAAGTTGCATCCTACACGGCATGCACTATATAGCAAATCACAGCCGCTCATTTCTATACTGGTGTGTCGAGATGAATACTTGACAAATAGAGTCTATCGGAACGAGCTGAAACAAAATATTGGGATCGAGTCTCACCTTTCTAAGTTCTTCCCAAACATAATGTCAAGTAGTCCGCATGCTTATTTCCATCGACAACAAAGTATTTAAGATTAAAAAACAGCCATGCTTAGGTCTGTGTATTCTTTTGGGCCGGCCTATGTGGTTGCCCTGTCCTAATAAAGGCCTAAGCAAGTCTTTTGTGGTCTCCATATTATGAACAGCCATGCGTTGTCATTGTATGATGTGAAATCAAAGGTCCATGGATCAGATGGTTCACAGCCTTCAAGACCATCAGGATCATCGCCTGCCAGTTTTGTGGATCTCAGCGACCCCTCTTTTACTTTGGCTAATGCCTGCACTTTTGGGAGATGTATCCTATATATATTGATGCCGAGATCAAAAGAGCCATAGAGGATGCTTCACAAAAAGCACTGTAGAATCTGTGCTTGGAAAATGTTTGTGACCTGCGACCAACAAACGAGATGCCTTCGCTTTTATCAATCCATAGCCAACAAAAGTCATGCCTTCACACTCTCGAATAAAGATCATGTCATGCCCCCATGGAATCAGGCAAGCAGGACTTCTCTATGCTTTCCTTTTTTTTTGTTCTAAATTATGGGCATGACCCAGCCTCCAATCATTCAAAAGGAGGCCTACCTTTCACCTCCCCGCCACCCTACCCAATTCAGCTGATGACCTTCCAGAGTTCCCAAAATTGGACCCTTCAACCGTCACTTTCCATCCACTTCCCCATCTCAAGCGTGCACGGCATCATCCATGACTTCTAAGTCTCCAGTCGATGTAATTTAAGAGCTGGAAGTCCTGAAACCATTTCAGTCTCCTTAAGAACAGAAGGGAGCATGTCGTGGAACCCGCTGTAGCGGACGTAATGGACAAGGAGGAGGCTGACTGAGGACCTCAGAATAGCTCTAAATGACTGACGTCCCCTGGGGTTGGCCAACCGTTTCCCATCATGCGCCAATGAGTGGAACTCACCACCAGCATCTGCATGCATGCTGCTAAGTATTAATGGATGGTGATTACTGCCAGGAGATGCCAGTTGTTTGACACCTTGGTGCCAGAGTAGGAGTTACGAGCGGCCTGATTCAGACTGTGTTATGTCAGGTGTGCTCTGCGGATGAGAAGGTCCTTTTGAAGGATGACTCCACGACGATCATTGGGTGGATTCTACGGGTGTCAAAGGGGGTCAGCGACTACCACCTGCTGCTGAGGGATATTCGGGCCTTGGTTTGTAATGGAATGGTCATTCAAACGAAGCATGTATTTCGTGAGGCGAATGGGGCTGCAGATTGGATAGCCTTCTTTGTTACGAGACGGAGCCGCCGAGTGCTCTCTGTGATGTTTTGCCTTTTAATTTTTTTGGTTGTAGATACACATTATGTATGATACCACCATCTTTAGCAAAAAATAAAAAATAAATAAATAAATAAATAAATAAAGCATTAATGGATGGTTCCACACACAGTTGGCATCTCCATCCAGCGAGGCATGCATGGATGGGCTTGTCGGGCACAGAGCAGCACCTTCAGAAAGCTCGCAGTACTTTGAAAGGATCCATTTAGCTTGGATATTTGCCCTCTCGTTTGCTCATTTAGATTGCTGTCGGTTTGATGGAGGATTTCTTTAGTTGGTGCTTCGTAGATTTTAACATCTTAGGCCGCTCGATCACCATGCTCATTTTGCTTGTCCCCGTTGCATGCTGCATTCCGAGTGCATTTAAATTGTTTTACGTGCGCTTCAATCTCTTCGCTGAGCCTGGAAGTTAAGAAAATGGGCAAACATGGAGGTCTTCCCCCAAGGAAAAAGAGAGCGTAAAATATTTAGAATCTAGATGAAATGAGATGTCTCTCGTTTCTCATGTAAATCTTCTCGAGTTACACCGCATGGAGTTGCATCACATCATACAAAGTCTGCCTGAATTGATCTCTTCGATTCTAGGAAGTAAAAGAACGATACATAGTGCTCACGAGTGAATACAGACACCCTCGCATTTCAACTCACTTCATTACCCATATACAGTGAGGCAGAAGAGCTGCGCAATCTTATGCAAGTAGCGGGCCAAAAACAATATACAGTCGAAGTGAGTGATGATGGAATTATCTTGAGAATGCCTTGCAGATATCAAACATCCACTGCATCAGCAGGGAGGGACTTGGTTCTGCAAAGCAGAGGAGCTCCCGCATAGAAATTCTTTGCTGTGAACATCTCAGGGCTGCTCTCAGCATTCGCCTCGCAATCTCGGGCCCTTCGGGCTCCCAAAACGGGGCGGCTCTCATTGCTATCGGCTGGAAAACTCTTCTTTCCGGGGCCTGGTTCTGCGTCGCCACAAGGGATGTGAAATGAAAAATGCATTCCCAAATGAAAGGATTTCATTGTCTTGTTTTCTGAAGTTTGTGAATGTTCAAGGAGCAAGGAACCTGCAGCACCATTCTCCACTCTCATTTCCCCGTTGCCAAATTCCGGGGATGGATGCAAAGCTCTTCCTGATTCTCCCAAGTGTCGATTCCTGTACTCTCTTAGCTCTGCCTGGTACTTTGCCTTGAGCCATCTCAATTCTTGATGGATCTCATTTTCATAATCATCCGATATATCAGGTCGAGGAGAGCCGAATCTTAATTCCGGTACCTCGAGGCAATGCTGTTGGTTGGAACCAGAATACGAATGGCCCGACGACTTCGTACTTTCGCTCTGTAGATAGCCATTGATGTGTTCAACCCTCTCATCCTCAGCTTGGTCACCTTCATCGTCGGAGCAATTATCCGATTGGCTGGTAGACAGCACCGGTGCTCCCTCGGTCACATTATCCTCAGATCCCTCGACTTGGTACGTTCTCTCTTCGAACCGGCCATGCATCGCAGCACACTCGAGATTGGAACAATGAATGGATTGCACATTAGCACAGCCTGGAGACTTGAGTGAAAGGTAGTCCATGAGCGAACCGCATGATGAGGCATTGGATGCACAATTCTGACAGAAACTTGCAGTAGGAGCTCCTGGCATTTCTTCTATTCCAGGTCCTGGTTTCCATTCCGGCACCAGGGACACTACCTCTCCGTCGATCATTTCTGCTATTCTAGTTACTTCATGATCAGTTATATCCAACTCCGCAACCATCTCCGTCGCAACACTCAATGCAGTATCAGCTTCGATGTCGAAGGGGAAGTATACGTTGCGCACACGGCCTGCAAAACAGATCACAGGTGATGATGGGTTTCCCTTGCTCATGAATGAATCAAAACAGGAAAGCTTCAGAGGATCTAAATTCTCTCATACCGTCTTTATCTGCAATCCTGAGCCTCAGAAAAATGCCCCCATCTTCTCCCCTCCTTCCCTTGATTGTGATATCTACATTAGCCAGTGCTTCGTCTTCTTGGCTATTGAAAAGGTCCATTCCATGGATTTCCATGCCAGCAGCATGGCAGCCCCACCCATTTTCTATCTCTGTTTCTCGGTGGAGACTGCTGGAGAATCCATTAGTGTACGAAGAATCGCTACTTAGAAGGAGATTAAGAGAAGGTTGCCTCACAATCCGGCCCATGTCGCTCAATTCTCCCTCTCCATAGACCATACCGCGATCATCGATTTGGAGAAATGGGTCCTTGAGAAGCTCTCTCGCAGGAAGCCTTCGGGAAGCTGCGGCCAAGCATTTTTCCACGAATTGCCTCACCTCGGGATCCTTAACTCGATACAGAGCTTCGGGCTTGGTCCCCTACCGGATTTACGACCGTAAGACAGCAACAAAATAACTCTTAGGCATTGCAGCAATGCTATAATTAGCTATGAGGATTCAAAGATATGGGATCTTACTGAGATAACTTTCTTGTAGATCTGCGCCGGATGCGTGCATTCGCTGTAAGGGTACTCGAAGGTGACCATCTCCAAGATACACATCCCAAAAGAGTATATATCCACCAATTCATTGTATTCCTCCTCATACACCTCGGGGGCCATGAATTCCGGTGTGCCTGTCGAGGAAGGAATGGAGATACCACCTAAATCTAAATCTAAATCCAAATCCAAATCCAAATCCAAATCCAAATCTAAATCTAAAAATAGAGGGTGGGCAGCATCTTTGAGACTAAGTCATTGCCACAAAGGAATGAAGAAAAGAGACTAGATTGGCAATGTCCCTAGCCTAGCGTGAAAGCTATATGATGATAAAAGCAGGCCATGGCGGGCGCACCTACGCAATGGACGGCGTGCGACTTCCGGAGGATGGCGGCGAGGCCGAGGTCGCCGATCTTGACCTCCCCTTGGTTCCCATTGATGAAGATGTTGTCGCACTTGAGGTCCCTGTGAATGATGGGGGGGTCATGGCTGTGGAGGTAGAGGAGGCCCCTCAAGATCTGCCTGCACCAATGCTTCACTGCCCTGATGCTCACCCTCCTATGCTTCTGCCTGTACCTATTCCAATAGAGGAGGAAACAAAAGAAACAAAAACAAAAAAAAGGAAGGGATTGAATCAAGAATAAAACAGTGACCCAGATCTTTAGTGTGGGGGAGATTCACTTACTGCCTGAGGGTGCCGGAGGTGAACATCTCGGTGATAAAATTGATGTTCCTCTTGGAGGTGTCGACCCAGGAGGTGTAGAACTTCATGATGTTCTTGTGCCTGAGGGTCTTGAGGAGGTGGATCTCACAGTAGAGCCTCTCCAGGTCCTCAGGACTCTGAAGGAAGTCATAGAGCTTCACCTGGTTCCATGCCACCTCAATCCCTTCATACTCATCAAAAGCCCTGTAACTGCCATCAGATTCCAACATGAGAAAGCCATGAACCAAGAAGAGGAAGCTGGAGTAGGTGGACAGCAGGGGGGAATGGGATCTTACACTGTCTTTG
Source organism: Phoenix dactylifera (assembly GCF_009389715.1). Lineage (NCBI taxonomy): Eukaryota > Viridiplantae > Streptophyta > Magnoliopsida > Arecales > Arecaceae > Phoenix > Phoenix dactylifera. Next base: position 94,764 of record NW_024068670.1, read on the forward strand.
AAGCTCCCCTGCCAAGGATCTCATTGTACTGCAGACAGGAAAACGAAAAAGATTGTGAAGTTGCCCAACTTAGGAACTTCGAACAAAAAGGAAAACAAATATATTTCTGCAAGTACCCTGCCATATCTTCCCGTGGGATCGACCTCTAAAAATTCTGGGTAATCTGACACCTGGGCCTTTGCACCCATCATTCTACTTAGCTCCAGTGCTTACTTGTAAAAATCCTTCCTTAGAGGACCATAAAAAAAAAAAAAAAAGCAAGACCTCTTACTTCTGAGGAGAGGGAATTCCAGCCTAAATGGATAGATGGAAGATGAGAAAAAATGAGTCAGGAAAGACCAATTGCCTGTTATGAAAACAGCAGAAAAATGGAAGGGTGAAAGAGGAGTTGGAAGGAGGGAGGGGAAGGGGAGATAGGCCTTGGGCGGTTTCACCAAGAGAACAAGGTTTTCCAACTCAGCTCCAAAGGTTGTTCCATAATTCAGTAGGGAGATACCAACCTACAGGACAAAAACGACAGATGGAGGGACCAAAACTTTTCACGCCATCCCTCCCTCTCTTCCTTTCCTTTCTTTTTTTTTTTTTTTGTTTCCTGGTAGCAGTCTCCATCCCTCTTTAGGCCTTCTCACGGACTCTCTCTCTCTCTCTCTCTCTCTCTCTCTCTCTCTCTCTCATCCTTGGTTGTGAAAACTCATAATGATATACTAATCTCTCTCCCAAACAGATTCAAAACCACAAGTTCTGGCTCGATTAAGTTATAAGGATTTTTTAGCATTGTATTGTGGGTGGACCTGCAGACACATCACATATGTATGGTAATAATTATTTTCGAATAACTGCATTTTTTAGTTATACACAGATGCTTCAATATTCATGAATTGTGGCCAGAAATGTTGTTTTGCTATGCCCTTTGCTTCTCATGTGTTTCTTCTGTCTTTTATAATCGCATGGTTTGTATTGATATATCCTACATTTTAAAGCCTAAAAAGTCTAAGAATGTGCATAAAATCTTTCTCAACCTTCGGCTAATGGGTTACATGTGATATATATATACACACACACACACATATAATGAATAAATGAATCATAAATATCTCCTTTGGCAAAAATATGTAATAAATTGTGCTGTTATTAGTTACTATGAGAAGAATTTATTTGACATCTTATCTTTAGTGTGCTATTTTGCATGATTTGGAAATTTCCATGTTGCGTGGTGAGCAAAACATGGATTAGATATTCATTATGCGAAAGTTAAGGGCTATCTTTGGGGAAAAGGGATAAAAGCAAGAATGTGAAATTTTTTAATCTTTCTCATATAGACTATAGATCAGTTCTCAGCAATTGACTTGTCGCTCAAAGCTTCCTGAGGATGTCAAGGTTGGACATTTGCTATCTTTTACTATCTTAAATTGGTAGCTAGCTGACAGTTCAAAGAAATAGAAAAAAAATTTGTGGCAACACGTAAATCGATTGAAATCATAGCTATTGATGGCGAGCCACCCGAAGACTTGTATCCATTTAAGAGTTCCCCTAAGTCAATAGAAAAATAAATGGTTGAATAAAGAATAGGATGCATTTAACTTGGAGATAACATAACATAGGCCTTGGTGAATAGGCTTCAGAAATCATTTTATTGGTAAAATAGAAATGATTGGTAAAAGAATGATCTCTTGCACGAAATGGGAGATTGTGTCATCAGAGCTGCATAAGAGTTGGGCAGAGGGTGTAATTGAGTCGAGCTAAAGATGAATATGAGTAGGAAAATGTTAAGCTGCTCCAAAACTATATGAAGCTTAAACTTGGTGCATTTCCTAATAAGGCAGACCAATGTTACGGCACATATGACTTGCTCAAAAATTCGACAACCGAAATTCATAGGACATGTTTGCATATTAGGAAATCGACTCGATTCATCATGTTTGCACATCTGTAAATTAGATCAAACTCAAATAAACAAACCATGCATCAATTCCTTTCGAAGTTTATGAATTTCATAACAAATACTCATCTTCACCATCATATCATTATCAAATAATTAATTACTTTTAAACCACTTCCTGCATAGGTAATATATTTTCAGAAAACTTCAATATTGTTTTTAGGCATTTTGGATATGTAGATTATGATGATTGGTGATTCAAATGTTTCATCTTGTTGGACATTTTATATTCAGATGGCTCTATTTATTCTAGATTGCTTTAGTGATTCCGGTTTACGTTTAGCGGTGTTTAGCGTTCGGGTTTACTTTAAATAAATAAAAAGTAAAAAAAAAAACATACGGAGGAGACAATCTCGAAACAGACTACAATACAACAAAAAAAGAAGAGAAAAAGAAAATCGATCGTGGCAAGCGCCAATTGGATGGAAACACTGTGCGATGTTCCCCATGAGGACTTTTCCGTGCCGAGTTTCCCGGTCAATTAAACTATAACAGCCAGTGTACTAAACGAAGTACGGCAGACGTTGGGCGACTCCACTCAGCTCTCTCGTCCCAGGCACGATCCAGATTCCCCTCATGACGTGTCCATCCATAATTTAAAGGCCTCGGGCTGCGATGGAGAGCTGCCCCTTCTGCGCCCCCACAATATCCACCAATGGTTGCGCGACAGGTAGCAAAAATGTGCATTGACCAGACCGGAAAGCTTCCATCTTTGAGAACAAGCAAACTCCTTCGAGGACTGTGGTGGACAGAGCCACTCGATCATGTGACTGAGATCATTGCCACCACTCGGGCATCTCCATCGAGGTTGGCTAGAGACATCTAAGGTTCCCACTTACTGCCACAGCACCCCAAGTGATACTTGTCTCTTGAAAATCCCCATCCTCTGGTCATCTTAAGGTGAACTTCGACAGTAACACCTCGGCAGAAGGAGATGGAGGAGGAATTGGGTTTGTGATCCAGAATCATGACTCCAAGCTAGTCATGGCAAGCGGGCGGCGCACCTGCGATATGACAGCTATTAGAGTAAAGCTCAGGACAGCATGGGAAGGAGTCACCTATGCAAGGAGGATCCTAAGGGCAATCTGCCTAATCCTATAGAAAGAGACTCTACTATGGTAACTGAGTGGCTCTATGACATCAGGCACCAAGGAGACGACCATCCCATACTCAATAATATCCAGAGGCTAGTGTCAAGTTGCCGCTCGATCTAGATTGCTCATGTGTTCCGTGAGGCGATTAGGGCTATACACTGAGTCGTCTTATTTGCTGCTTCCCATTCAGAAGAGGTTTTATGCACTAAGATTGATTCTGCCCTCTTATCTTTATGTCATCCTATTTCTCTTGATGCTAAAGATGGTACTCATGCCAGGCTGACGTAAGCTACTGCAATCTACTGATGTACCAAAAAAAAAAAAAAAAAGTGAGGGATGAGACGACGTATCCAGGTTGGGGGTGGAAAGATGAGGTCGGTGTGGAAAACCCCTCCGCCATCAGGCGCTAGGAATTTGGGAGGGAGAGGACGGAAGGCCACGTGAGCGCATGAAAACAACTCCTTTTAAACTTTGGTCTCGGCGTAAAGAAATCTTGCCTCCTATGTTGCCATCCAAAGACCTTTGCGGCTCATCACTCCAAAAATTTTATTTAAGCAAACCATGTCCCTACATATGAGCTATTGTGTGATTTTATTTTTTCTAATTTGTTGGCCACCTTATAGCATAATCTTTAGATTTTCACCATTAAACCAATAATTATTATTGATGTTATTTTATCATATATATATATATATATATATATATATATATTAACATGATGGATTGATGGAGTTAGAAACCGTTATAACATCTGTTATTTTGAACCTCCTCTCTCTCTCTCTCTCTCTCTCTCTCTCTCTCTCATCTCTCTTTCTAGATGGAAGTGAGGGAGGGGCCACTTGAATGAATGAATAGTTTGATAGATTTTTGTTTTTTAGTTCATCCCCAATTATTTGAGGGAGGGACGCATCAGGACCACCTGATATGATATGGTGGAACCTCCCCATGCTGCACCGTCCAATCCTGAAACACGACCAAATCCGGCATCGAATCTTGTGACATGTGGTTCCTGGGGCCACCGTCCGTTAGGTTCGGGTCATATAGTAGATTTGTCTTTTTATACCAACGTTACTTTATTTAACGCCTAGCGGCCGTTTCCTCCGTGCAAAAATAACTGTCAATATTAAATTCTTTAAAATAAAATAAAAATTACATGATGGCCTTTTTCTTTTTGATAAATCGAATATATCATATTTTTTAGAACAAATATATCTAAAAAAATAAAAAAGAAAAAACGAAGAAAAGAAAGTGGTGAAAATTTATAACTATTATATTTCCAGCATCATATAAGGCGGTTCAATAAAAAATTTCATTCATTTCTCAATAAATATGGATAGTTTGCAAGGTCGCGCAGTTTTCAATAAATTATAACGATGGGCGCTCATTATCTGGTTTTAGATTCATCTAATCACTATTAGCGAATTTTTTTCCAAATAATTTGAGCGGCTAAAGCTGGTGCCAGCCGTCAATTTTGTACTCGACTTACATTTTTTTTTAGAAAAAAAATATTAATTTGAAACCTTTGCAATACCTTATCAATAAAAAAAATAGTTTATTTTTACTTGATAAAATTTTTATGGAGCTGGATGGACGCATCCCTGATTTCAAAGGGAGAAAAAAAAAAAAAGGTCAGCCAAGTTCAGGCCAATTTTAGCCACTGGTTATTGTCCAAATTCCTCAAGAGGGAGCTCGTGACGGCCAAAGGCCAAGAAAACGATGGTGGAAATCATCCAACCTTTCACAGTCTCACTCGATGCAGCCATTTCTTTTTATTTTTTTACTTATTATATATTTTTTTAAGATGAATCTTGGAAATCATAAAAAAGAAAACTGAGTTAATTAAAAAAAATGGCGTTAAACCATCTGCTTTAAAAAGGGTGATGCCGCATGCTGGTTCAAATAAAATTTATTTTTAAATGGACGGGATACTTCAAATTTTAGATTTTAAAACATAATATTAATATAGTATGTAGGAAAATATTAATTAACAGCTGCTATTTTTATTACAGGTTGGCTAATTACAGAAGGATAACTCCATAAAACTAAATAACCATCACTTAATACCAATACATATTGTTAAGGTTCTATATAAAAATCCACACTTTTAGATTGGTGGATCTAAGAATATATAAATATCATAAAAATTCTTAACTCATCCGACGTTGGGCTATTATTATTGGATGTTAACACATAGAATGTAACAGGAAATGATTCAAATGATTAAGCAACCAATGCAATACAATAAAGTCATTTGATATATATTTACAACGTGGCCTTTTCAGGCTCGTTCCACAATCGTTGGTATCTATCAAATCATCCATTGTTTCAATGGAGCAGTCATGGAAGATGACGATTGGGCAAGAAAAGCTGGGCGTGGTGAAGTGCTGCGAATGAGGGATCGGCTCAAAGGCGGCTCCTACTTGGCGTGGCTCGTCTTCTTTTCAAGAAGATTCGACTACGATGATTGGATGAATTCGGAGTCGAGGGTGCTCAGTCGAAGATCGGCCGCTATTCCACAACATGTGCATAGCACTGAAAAAGTGTGACACCTACCAAGCCACACATGTATATCGGAAAGCGAACGATGCAATAGACTGAGTTACTTCTTTCGTGACTAATCACTCTGTAAGTTTCATTTGGACAGACTATGGGCTTATACCAATGCTTTTACATAGTATTTTGTTTTCTGATTTTATTGGTTGTATTCATATTCGTCGGATGTGAGCTACTGAAATAAAAATTAAAAAATTAAAAAAAAAAAAGGCGACTTCTACGGCAAAATTCCCGTACGTGTTTGGCTGTGTTTTATGGTCTCCCTCACCACGTAAAAGCTCGTGTCGCATCCGTTGGCCATATCGTCGACTCATGTAATCCGCAATATGAACTTGGTCCTATTTTATAAGTAAAAAATCTACTAAGTTTTCATCTCTGACTCGAGAGACAATAAGAATCCGTTTGTCGAGTAGGAAGAGTAATTCTATAAAGGCTACAGTGCATATGAGGTTAAGACAACTTGCGTTTTCTTTGTATTTATCGGTTGGTTTGAAGTTCCGCTGGTTTGTTGAAATTTATTGGGCATGGTCTTCCTAAGATGATGCAGAAGATGACGGAAATGGAGGGAAAAACAAGTCTCTTGCATAATTTGCGCATGACTTGTATATCCCTCTTTTTTTGAAAGAGGAGTCCAAGAAGGGGAGAGAGAAAGAGAGAGAGAGGACAAATTATATCCTCCATTGTGTCACGTGGTTGTGCACGCCGATAATCATAGCTGCTCGTTTCTACAGCAGTGCATTGAGATGAGCGCTTATGAATAAGATCCACAAGAACAAGCAGCTGTGATTAGCAGCATGCACGGGTCGTATGGTGCATACAATGAAAGCGATCCGAGGTCAAATTGCTTTCATTGTATTAGAGATGCATGCTTGGATCGCTATCAAGTAGATTTGTGAAAAGCGTGGAAGGATTTTGCCAGAAGGTCTATGCTAAAATATGTTTTTTAATTGGAGGGGACCTTTTAGCAAAAAGCAGATCAAAAGAGCAGTGTTCGAAATACACTAATGTCTTTGTGGTTTCCCTTGCTGATTCTATCAAAAGATACTAGTATCTGTTATGCGATGATATCTTTCAATTGACAACGAACTAATATGATTCAACCTGGGTTTGGAAATAGGGCTTGAAGGAATTTCAAATCAGGCTTTAATCAATTTGGGCCGGCCCGTAGCCCAATCCCAGAACCAGGCCCAAGAAAAAAATCTGACGGTTCCCCCCCCCCCCCACCTCAAGCACTCTCTCTCCCTCTCTCCTCTCACCCGATCTCTTTTCCTTCTCCGCTCTATCTCCTCTCTCTTCATCTGATCTCTCTCTCTCTCTCTCTCTCTCTCCAAAGCGAGCTTGGGTTTGGATTCCGGCCAAAGTTTTTTTTAAAAAAACTTCGGACCTGCCCCTTCCCCAAGAAATTATTCCCAACGCTGCATGCACCATGTAGCCATGCACGCCACCAATCGCAACCAGTGCACCAAGATGCATACTTGATGAATCAAACCCATAAGAATGAGTGATTATAATTGGTGGCATGCATAGCCATGTAGTGCATGCAGTATGAAAAATAATTTCTGCTCCTCCCCACCCCATCCCAAAAGAGCCTGGAAGTGGAAGCACAGTTGCTGAACAATTTATCACTCAGGAAAATGTTGCGACCCCCAAAATGAACCAGAAAGGCTGTTCCTGATCTTTCAGAAAGATAAAACAGAAGATGAAGTCTGACTAAGATGCAGACCTCATAGTAATTTTTTGTTCACAGTATTCAGGCTCTAGAGACAGATGGCCTCGATTATCAGATCTCAAATCAGCTCTCCCGGGTCCCAGCCATATCTTCCAACCTCTCGGATGTGGTATGCTCGTTGTCCGCTGCTTGAAATGGCGGGGCATTTGACAGAAGGAAATCATGTATTGCTATTACACTACCGTAACACATAACATCCAAATTTGCAGTCCACAGAATGAATCGAGGTCATTGGGAGCAAAATACTCTTATACACAATTTACAGATTAATATACAGGCCGCCACAAAGAACTATGGATATATTTGTGATGGTGTGATGCATGCAACATCGTTGGAGCACATAGCTGCTCCTCTCATTGCAGCTCGGCTATGTAATTAGGCAGCTCGCCCTGGCAAAGGTACTCATCACACTGGGAAGCAGATTCCCAGCCTCTCCGGAGTCGAATAATATCCTCAGTAAAAGTTGAACCTGAGGCTCCTATGAAAACATTTGACAATGCACAAATTGTTTTATCCAGCATGGCCTCTACCTGCATACAATTAAAACCAGCTTAGCGAATGCTTCAGTGTTGACAGTCATCTAACAAGGGGACAGAATAGAGTGCAAACCCTAATGGGTTTATTTTTTATATATAAACTCGGATTGTTTTTCTTAAGCCGAATATTTCACCTGACTATCTCCAGCTATGTGATTTCGGTATAACAAGGCATCCCATTTCTCGGCACTAGCATGAGCTGGCCTCTTGACCAGAGGGACTGGCTTATCATTAAACACAACCAGAGACTGTAGAAGATCCGTTTCACTCGTAGCAGCATCCGTAGAAAGATAAATCACAGGGGCATTAGCTCTCTCTACCACTCGTAGTATGCATTCTGCAGCTTGGGGAATGGGATAAAAGCAGCTCTCTTTTTTCACATTGCTGCAAGAGAAAATGGAATATACATACATGGTCAGAGAATCACCAGTTTATCTTTAACAAAATTAGTAGTCAGAATGTTGTGACTGCTGCGTCACCACCATGAGTTCTCTCTCCAACTAATTACAGAAATCTCTAACATATTAAAAATTCATATAAATCAAGAAAGCAGCCTCTATATAAATTTCTAGCACTCAGACATAGAATCATGACTCAAAAGAAAGTTGTGACTACTACAAGTCAGTAGTGTCCATAAAAATGAATCCATTAGTCCGGTAGTCCTAACAAGCCCCCATAAAAATTTTTTATGCTGTGCCATCAGAATCAAAGCATAATAAGTTCTGCAGTTGTTCTTTAAGGGAAAGATTTGCATGTTTGGCTTATTATGAATCACAGTCTGATTATATCAGTTATCCTGTCCCTGGCCTTGTACTGCAGCCATCGGTTCTCTCAATTTTCCTAAAATCAATGCTATTCCGGAAATCAAAATGTGCTCTAGAAAATCAACAGAAAAAAGGAGCGACATAGATTTCTAACACTTAGAAATGGATCATGACTCTACTGCATGTTATCATATCAATAAATCAGTCTCTAGAATGAAATCTGAATTTGTTACTGGCAAATTGCAGAGGTGAACTTTTAATACTGCATTGGAATTATAATAGTGTGCCAGGATGTGAAACAGATTAAAACAAGCAGATTGTTACAATTTCCAACAAACAGGGTACCCCTAAAGATATTATTGAGAGCGAATAGATTTTTCCATTTAGTGCTTCTCACTCCAAATACTTTAATGAACATTAAATATAGTAACCGTCCACCAACTAATTGCAGAGAATCTAGAATTGTTTTCAAAAGCAATAACAATAGTGAGTGGAGAATGTTTATCAGCATGTTGAAGTGAAGCAAAGCACGGTGCTTTAAATAATAAAAACAGTCAAAAACCATTCAGCTCGGTGCAACATTTAGTAATGGGATTAAACTTCCAGATATTATTGACCATCAAATAGATGCTAGAAATAAGTCTCGAGATGTATAACAAACATCCCATTGAACATAAATTTCATCAACTTAATCAACAGAAAGCAAATAGGAAAAGAGAGCCATGCTTCAGAAATAGACCAGATACCAAACACATGCAAGAGTTGGGTAGGTATCAGCCAATGCCGAAAAGGATGCAAAGAACTGCACAATCATATATTGTTAGGTACAAAAAAGTGAATAAAATGAATAATAAACCTCACCATATGCATAAAATGTGAACATAATATGGTGAGAACATCAAGAATTTTAGTCATCAATTATAAGAGTACTCTAAGCCATAAACATTGTACTGCATCTTTGTTCCTTTTTCTTCTTTCCTCTTCTCTCCTAATAGAAGCTACAACAATGAAATGGAATTCATCAATTTGGCATGAACTGATGACTTTGTGCCTTCTTTGTTATGCCGCACTTCAAGATTAGGGTTCAAGATAAGCATTTATCAAAACATGCCCCATAGACAATGGAGTGGCAATATGAAAAACCACATACACAACCCAGTCCATTATATCCACTTCTTACTTGCCTCTTCGTCATACACCTACTTCATTCAAAAGACATAAATAGAAAGGCTTAGATCTCAGTACCGACGCCCGTCCTAGTCTACAGCCAGGGTAATACAGTACTGGTATGGACCGGGACAGACCAGAACAACCATTAAATGAGAATGAAGAGAAACATTTTTAAAAAAAAAATTTAAAAAAGGTGCCTTGAGATGCTAAAGCCACTCAAATGTCAGAATGTAATTGTCCCAACGACCCAGTTGGAAGGGACATGGGGTCCGGATGTGTCCTAGCACTCAGTCTCTCTTCAGTTCAGTATACTTCTGTTGCAATGGACTGGATCCTTAATCCTTGCATAAACCTCTTCCAAATAGTGAGCTTCAACAATCCTTTCATGAAAACATGTCGAATGCTCTCATGTTAATCAATTCTTAAGCAAGAATCTTAAACATCAGCAAAACATAGAGTCTACTTTGCCACCCCCAACAAATGCTTGTCCATAGGCATTCATATAGGAATCCAATAAAATTTATTAACCTTCCTCAACCTCAAAGAAATCCCCAATCTCTGATCTTTGGTGATTAAAAGTTGTATCCCATCAAATCAGCTCTCATCATAAATCTCACAATTACTTCCTCTTATTTGTTTTTAACCATGTAAAAAATATTTGAAAATTGGCCTCAACTGTTTTGAACTATAAATAATTCAACACAATGTGATGCTGTTTACTTTCTTGAATCATTCTTGTCTGGCATGAGAGTATCACTAGAGATCTACAGATAGGCATGTGATCAGCATCGTTATAAATTTTGAATCTAAACCTACATAACTCCTTGAGACACATTTTGCAGAGTGTACAAATTTGAGTCATCTTGTCCTACCTTACTAGAACTAAAAGAACATTTGACAGATCTAATAAATAAATTTTGGTTGTCACAGTGCAGTTTTTTCACCAATAATCTACAAGCAGATAGATCTGAACCCCTACATCATGTAAGAGATAACCTTTGTTCACATCATGTTATGTTCTTTTCCTTAACAATATTGTAAGGAAATACTGAAATTCCTCAACAGCAGTAATCGTAAGCAATTAAGGAATCATCTAGTATTGATTTAACCTTGACTACAAATCATAATAATGAGATAGGGGCCATCTAATTCGAGTGAATTGTTCCCCCCAGAACACCAAGGATTGTTGCTTTCAGTGGAACCCTGGTTCCTTCTGGTCAATTCCCGGAAGGCCCAAGAAAGAAAAAAGTAACTACTTAGTAATCAAAGTGCCTTTTGCAGCAATCATGAGCATTTTTCCCTGCTTGAATTCCAGAAAATCCCCAAATCTAGTATAATAAAATGACATTTAAGACTCTGGATAGACCTGCTAAGAGTTATGGGCAGTATATAGAGTAGTGCTGATTCTATTTGCTAGTCTGCTTAAACATAAGTACCATGCATAACCTGCCATCCTAGAGTTGAGCATGTGAAGCCAGAGCCCAAAGGTGAGGCCCTTGTCTTTGGGACCCATTGCTTCAAAGCTAGAATTTCCATTAATGAGTCACAGCATCGCAACAAACTGACAACAATATTTCTCCTCAAATTACATAAAAGTGAAGCTGAATAACTTGCCTCCTCCCGTGCTTATCTGATAAGCTTAGAAACTGACCATGACATATCAGCTCAAATTGATAGGATGGGGTTTGCCATCTAAGGTTTTTGACTACATTGCTTGGATACATATTCCAGAGTTTGGATACTAGCCAAAGGTTTCAAAGCCTCCAAGTATTAAATAGGATTAAAACTATAACTATTATATGTGTTCGTGCATTAAATTTCCGTGAGCTTGTAGTTGTTTTCAGAATGATTCATAAAAAATAAGTGTTGAAACATTCTCTGCATCAAGGTTAGCATTATCTAACCCACAAAATATGGGTGGTGAATTAAGCCAAAAATGAAATAAATAAGTTTCCCTCCCCCGCAGCAAGAGAAGGTTGCATAAATTTGGTAAAATATGTTCTTAATTTTGGGGTTAGGGTTTAGATTTTTTGAATAGATTGTGGAAAAAGAGTAGGAAGGGAACATTCTCTCCAACAATGTATAACTAAACAACATCTTTTTTATTTTCTATTCCCAATCAAAATTCCACCAAGTCAATTACATCAATGTATAGAGGCATCCTTTTATCCAGGATTTTTCAAGGAAGACACTATGTAACCTATGCCCCATCCACAAATTCTGAGAGCATCAGACTCTACAAGCTAGCTAAAGTAATCTCTAGTGTGCAAAGTACCTCTGTCCTTTCCATCATGGTGTTCCACTTCCTTCATTCAATCTTAGCCAAGCCAAAGAGTAAATTGATGAATCTAATAGGAAGTCGTATAACATAATAACTCATCCAGCTCATGTTTGGACCACATATCACCATATTTAGAACATGAAAATAGCTAAAGGATTAGGACACGTTTTAGATGGGAGCTATTTTCATCTAATGTTCCTTCATAACTTCCTAAAAGTCAAACCAGATGAAAGTCAGAATGATCATTGAAAATATCATGAAACTTTGCAATAGTTCATAGACCAACAAATCTCAAACTGCAGAAGAAAAAAAACAATGCAAGACAAATACCTGAATTGAAAGTGACAAACAACTGATTGTATATAAACAAATGAGCTCGAAAGTATAACCTATCCATACTTTAAAAATGTATCACATGCCATGAGATGCTCACTACACATTATATCATTCAATTAAATTAGCTAGAAAATAAACACGTAAAGATAAAACTTATAAAACATAAAGATAAAACTTATAAACATATAAAGATAAAACTTACCAGAATTTCAAGAATCCATGCCGACGAAAATGCAGAGCTTATATAGTTTGCTCCCCAAGAATGTCTGCACAAAGCGTTGCGCTGTAAGAATAATAAGCCGACTTGGTTGGATCACCGTCTTGCATTTGTGAGCAAGTGGACCACCTGGCTGCATCACCCACTCTTCCTCCACATCTGCATAGAACATATCCCCAATAGCAAGAACCTCATCATCAGACGAGAATTTGGGCACAATATCATCCACGACCCTCTTCTTTTGTGTCTTCAACTTGGCATCCTCAGGCCAAGCAGCTTCAATCTTGCCCAACGAAATCCCCGACTTTCCAACCTCTTAATATGCTCCCCATCCAGATAACAAGGAGGTGATGCAATATAGCATATAAACCTATCTATCCTCATCTTATGGTTCTTCATTTCATGGAATTCTTCGAATGTGATCACAACCTTTCTACCGAAGCATTCATTAATGTGGTCGATGTCCAACACCCGGTCGTACTGGTAATCAAGTTTGGAGCTCGGAAAAATCAGGGTGCGGCCTAGAAGTGCAGCGAAGAACATATGCTTCTCCAGACAGATCAAATGGTTGGACATCTGGCCAGACAAACATATAGCAAACAAGTATCGATCTTTCTGTGGCTTCCACTCAATCGTCCTTCTCTCCGCTGGTCTCTCCACTTTCCTACACACATCAACTCCAGAACTAGAGGGATCGAAGTCCACATTGTCATCTGATGACCCTAGGGAAGCGTTTCCGACCCGATGAGTGGAGAGAAGAGTATTTTTGGATCTGTTTATTCAGCTTGATCTGCTTCTAGCAACGCCAATCTGAACTCCTCGAACGAGACCGAGTTCAAGGACTGCGGCAGATCGACGACTTTACCTGAAGTGTTGGAATTGGAGCTGTTGAATGGAACTGAAGGAGGAGAACGAGAGACCTCGGATCCGGAATGAGCGACGGAGAGTGTCCGATTCCAGAGTCTCAGAAAACCTAATTGTTGGTTTCTGAGAAGATGGATGGCCCGGAGCTCGGACTCCCGCATCCTTTCGCCGGTGGAGTCGGCCTGTATGATGGAGACGCCGCGGAAGAGGCTGCCGAGGTCGAGGGAGAAGAAGAGGAGGATGACGACGAGGGGGGAGGCAGATGACGAGGAGGTAGCGCTTGCTGGTCCAGAAGCCGCGGCGGATCCGAGTGGGAAGATCGCCAATCTCGAAGGCAGCGAAGCGGCGGCGGGTCTTGACCTCGTTTTGGGGGACGAGGGCCCCGCGCTCCTCCTCCTCGTCGGAGGAGGAGTCGGAGGAGCGATCCCTCTCCATTGCTAGGGTTTCTTCTGAGATCGAGGAGATGAGAGGAGAGGATCAGAGTGAGGCCATGGGAGTGGAGATCTCGGGCGGAGATCTCCGGCGAAGGAACCGAGGAGCAGAGTGAGTGCAAGCGGGAAGAAGAGGCGAGGGGAGATGTATCGATTCACCTTCCTTCGCGCGAATCTACCGTTTGATCGCACAAAGGTCGGTTCGAGCCTGTGCAGCGGATGAATGAAGGGTTCGAAGTGCTCTGAGATTTGTGCATGGAGAGATCCAACGGTCTTCGTAGCCAGAAAAATGAATCATTCTTTTGCGCCAAAGATACAACCCAAAGCCATAATAGCGTCTGGTGAACGAAAATTAGCCCCTGGCTGCCGCTGACGCTACGTTATATAACCCAGCTTTTTGGGTGCTCATATTTATCTGTAAACAGTGCAGCTAACTGAGTGCATTACTCCAAAAAAAAATTTATTGAAAAAGGTTGGTATATGCTTTCTTACTCTTTTTTTTATTATTATTTTTGTGAATGTACTCATGCGCGTATGATATAAATTAAAAAATTATAATATAAATTTAATGCTAAAGTTTTTTCTTGAGAAAGTAGGTAATATAAATATATGCAGTGAAGATTTTTTTCCAAAAAATTAAATCAGTATTATATAAAAAAAAAGAGTAAATAAGTCTTGGGCATGTCAAAATTGTCCGCGAGAGAATTGTTAATTTTGAAAGTTTTGTATTATATAAAATTATATACATGGGTTAAATGGAGACAATACATAATTTTTTTATGGGATAAGAATCCAAATCAATGACAAATCCAACCATCATTAGACTATTTATTAACTGTCTAAACGTCCTCCTGCATTTTTAAGCAAGTGCATCCATGCTTATCAAACCTATTAGCATTTAAATTATTCAAAAGCCCCCTAGAATTATTTATTAATCAAAGTTTGAGTTTTGTCCTGACTAGACCTTTATTTTTGCTGTCCAGCATGATTCCTTTTTCTGAAGATGAGAGATATGAAGTCCCATACTTGCTATCTATTTGCATCATTACTTTTTCTTAAAAATACAAAATTTGTTCGTTGAATTATATTTCAGATCAAGAATCAATATCCATACAATTACTGGCTAGTGAGCCGGCCCATAGATAACTATAGTCAAATTATCCTTTATCTACAGCCCAAAATAGTGCAAATTTACTATTGCTTGTCACCAAAAGCCTGAAGAACATATCATGAGCCCAGAAAACTTATAAATCATAAAATTTAAATTAGAAAATAATATATATCTACCGGTCGGTCTTTCTCGGATCTGCATAATGCTTGCATGGAAGCTGTTGATTCAAGTAAATATTCATGTGTCATTTTGGTCCTCATAATGTATACTAATCTTATTGCATCATATGGGTGATAGAACTTTTGTATAACTAGGTGGGAGCTTACAATATTAAATTAAATTAGACCAGTGATATATCAGGTTGGATAAATAGGAACATATATATTAGAAAAAAATTGCAATTTAAACTTAATGTATTTGTTAAATTGATCAAAAATCCAAAATTGGACTAGATCTATTTATTATAATGTAATTTGATATGGCACTTGCAACTTGTTTAATAAACAAGATTGATCATGTCATGTTCATGATAATTAGTCAATGGGGACTTAAGAAAGTTAAATGAATCTTAATTGATTAAAAATGATTTTAAGTGGGCCAGATTCTATCATATTCGACTATTAAATATGCCAAAAACTGAGTGAACAACTGAGGAATCAAAACTTGGAACCCATCTATTTAGTAAAAAGATTAAATTGAGCGGAATACAATCAGCTTATATTGGACTAATCGAACCCAGACTTAGACCCCAAAGCAACTAATCTTTCGTCCGTACAAAACCAGCTCCACTCACAAACTCAGAATTTGAGCTCACTTGATTATTTGATCCCGCAGACCTTCTTTAATCTGATGATCACGATAACCGTTCGATCTTGATGGGTCTTCCCGACTAGACCGCCAGCTTCAAAGCCAATCAGACGGCTATGATTCGAGGACTCCTTGCCGTCTTTAGCGGCGCGTTCAATTCCTTTAAGACCATAATATCCTTCTCCGTTACCACAATTACCAACTCGTCTCGCAAAAAGCGATCCTAAATGAGGGGTACTTCAGTCAATTAAAACCCCGAAGCCCGTCAACCGCCTTCCGCGCCCGGGTCCTCGATTTCGATACTAAAATACCCCTAACAATTTCTAAAATTACAGAAAAAAATCCTATCATCTATAATGTTAAGGCTGACCGCCGAAGATCGGGGGACTCCGTCCGTTTTTCAAGCTTCGAGGGAGGCCTCCGTCGAGAGCGCAACGAAAGCCGAGCGCCGGTCGGAGATGGACCGCCGGGGGAAACCCTAGATTTTCTCCGGCGGTGGGTTCGGCTTTTAAGGCTCTGGTTCCAGGGCGTTCGAGATGGAGATCCTCAACAAGCTCAAGAACCTCGATGCCTATCCCAAGATCAACGAGGATTTCTACAGCCGCACGCTCTCGGGAGGACTCATCACCATCATCTCCTCCATCATTATGCTCCTCCTGTTCATCTCCGAGGCCAGTAAGTCCTTTTTTTTTTGAAGAAAATAGGTTCTAGTTTGTTCTTTGTTTGAGGTGGTGACTTATTATTAGAAAGATGAAACAAATGCTTCATGGGGTCATGGGTTGTCATAAAAATTAAATTTTGAGTTTAATGGCTTTTGTTCGTAGATTTTTATCAATACTAGGAAAGATTCCAAAAGAATACGTCATGTGATCATGGGTTGAACAATAATAAGATTTTGAGTTGATTCTTATTATTTCTTCTACCTCAAAATATCTGCAACATCCCGTTTGATCATAAGACCATAATATTAATTCCTAATGGATCTGACGATTAGCATTGCATCTTGGCAATGTGCCACCCATTTGATCAATTTGATTTTGGACCTTAAGCACACTTAATTTTATGACGGATTCTCCTGTTTGGGGATCAAAACATGTGGAGACAGATATCTTAATATATATCTTGGCCTAAAAGCAAACAGCGGAAGCGGAAATGCTCATTGATCTAGGCTAAAATGTGCGTTGAGCAAGGCTTAAAAGGGCATGAAGCATCCTATCCCACGAATTAGCAGATCATATTCGATGCAAAATTTATTATTTACTTTCATAAATCTCAGTGCATGATCATTTATAGCGGGCTTAAAAGCCATAACCTATATTCACTGCCTCTCTCTTGTATCATTTTGTTTGAATACCCTTTGCTTCTAGGTGTGCAACTTGGGCTGCATGATGTGTACCACCCCATAGTTTGGGTCTTGTCAGCAAATAAATATCGGGTTTGGTTTGCAAGCATCAAGTTATTTCAAGTTTTATAAGGTTAGGGTTAAGGATTTGGCAATGCCACTTTTCGCAGTCCTGTTCCAGGTTGATATAATACAAGTGGTGAATCTATATAATACAGAAATCAGGTTAGCTTAGTGCAGGCTCAACC